>NC_023753.2:17516192-17808086 GCF_000499845.2 Phaseolus vulgaris
TTAAAAGAATATAATTAAGATAAATAAAAAGTATGTAAGTATCTTCCTAAGTACATCTTTTAATCCAATAAAAGTTAAAAGAGAGAGTACATGTAAGATAAGAAGAGGTTCACATCTTCACACATTAATTATATGAGTCTTCTAAGATCATTTGTGTTAATATAAAACCACAATCCATGAATTAAGATAGTGAAGAGTTGGATTAGTGATGAAGGAAGAAGGTGAATTGAAAAAGATGAATAATAGAAAACGCCAAGATCATGAAAACTAGCAAGGATCCGGAATATCTGCAGCTGTGCATGTGAAATTTAGATGAAGTCCAAAGTAGGAGAAGCAAACCATCTAAATGAATATGCTTCCTCATCGAAACGACAACTGAATAACAACAAACTAACCACTCATCTACTATACATATATGTAGCTAAACACCACGCAAACCGAACAACCACAACTTTTTTTCCCTTTTCGTTGCTCATACAATACAATGCATATCCTATCACACCTGTTTTTCCTTAACACAAGACATTGTTATCAATCATGCCCACTTGGCTAAATTTGACTAAGGTTACATAAGCTTTTGTTGTTATATATATGATGGGAAATTCAACACAATAAAAATAATATCTCAACAAGAGCAATAAGCAGATAATAATTTTCTCAACTTGCAAGAATCTGTGAGTAGCAATAATAAATAATGACAACAACACAAAAACACACTTCAGGAAGACACAAAAATACAAATTATGCTCAATAACTAGCAAAATAGCAATACAACATAGATGAAACAGAGAACAGGAAACCTGAAAATTCACAAAACTGCAGCTACCGTATGCGGCCTATATGTCACTGTTCCGGTGACTTTTGAACAATCCAAACGGTCCAATTAAAACATCACGAGGTTTGAACCTTCTGACAAAAGTTCCGCCCGATCCAACAGTGGACGAAACAGCAGCAGCAATCCGAAAGTTTTCGTCCTCACTAGAAACGTTGAGAACGCTGCTGCAGTGTGAGATGAATTTCTCACTGTTCAAACAACTTCTGCAAGATCTGAACGGTCAGATTGAATTCACTCGAAGTTTGAACCTGCTGACAAAATTTCAGCTCAATCCAACGGTTAACAAAGTGTCGGGGGTGGCCAGTAGTTGCTGAGTGAAACTTTCTCTCTCTTTTCTCTCACTCTCAGTATCTGCTAACGGCTATCTCCCTGTTCGAAAAATCCTAAAGGTTAATATTGGATTGTGCCTCCACATAGGAAGTGAACCCAACCCAACAAATCTCCCCCTCACAACTATGTGGAGATGATCGACAAATCGGCAATCTCACAACAAGTTTCAAACTTGCTTCTCAGTAGCATCTTAGTCATCATATCAACACAATTATGATACCTCACATCAATATGCTTGGACCTAGAATGGAAAGTTGAATTCTTACCAAGATGAATGACACTCTGACTATCACAAAATAGCAAGTACTTGTCTTGAACAAAACTAAGCTCTTGCAAGAATTTCTTCACCCAAAGCAACTCCTTGCATGCTTCTGTAATGCAATGAACTCTGCCTCAGTAGTGGACAATGCAACACACTTTTGCAATCTAGATTGCCATGCGACAACTCCCCCTACAAATTTAATCACATAGCCTGAGGTAGACCTTCTAGAATCTATGTCTCCAACCATATCAGAATCAGTATAGCCCATAAGGGTAGGCTTATCACCTCCAAAACAAAGCTTCAAACAAGTAGTACCACGAAGATACCTTAAAATCCATTTCACAGCATTCCAATGCTCTCTACCTGAATTAGACAAAAATCTACTAACAGTACCAACATCATGTGCAATATCAGGTCTTGTACACACCATTGCATACATCAAACTACCCACAACAGATGCATAAGGAACCCGTTGCATATCTGATTTTTCAGTTTCATTAGAAAGACTTTGTTTTGCACTCAATTTAAAATGAGTAGCAAGAGGAGTGCTTGTCGCCTTAACATTTTCCATCTAGAACCTCTGTAGCACTCTTTTAACATAGTGCTCCTGTGACAACCAAAACTTTTCCTCTTGCCTATCACGCATGATTCTTATACCAAGACTTTGCTTGGCAGCTCCCATGTCTTTCATAGCAAATGACTCACTCAATTGCTTCTTCAACCTGTTGATCATGGAAATATCTTTCCCAACAATAAGCATGTCGTCAACATACAACGGGATAATGAAATCATTATTAGCAAACCTTTTAACAAAGACACAATGATCAGAAGTAGTCTTCTTGTAGCCATACTCACACATAACAGACTCAAATTTCTTGTACCATTGACTCGGAGCCTACTTCAAGCCATATAAACTTTTCCTCAGCCTACACCCATGATCTTCCTTGCCTTCAACAAGAAAACCATCAGGTTGCTTCATGTAAATCTCTTCCTCCAAATCACCATGAAGGAAAACAGTTTTAACATCCATTTGCTCTACCTCTAAATCAAGAGTAGTAGCCAAACTCAAGCACAATTCTAATAGATGACATCTTCACCACAGGAGAAAATATCTCATTGAAATCAATGCCTTTTCTCTGTCTAAAGCCATTCACCACCAATCTGGCTTTATACCTTGGAGATGTAGAAATGCTTTCTTATTTTACCCTATAAATCCACCTGTTTTCCAGAGCCTTCTTGCCTTTTGGCAATTTCACCAAGTCAAAAGTGTGATTATCATACAAAGACTTTATTTCATCTTGCATTGCATCCAACCACTTTTTCTTTTCTTCACTCTCTATGGCCTCAAGATAACACTCAGGTTCTCCTTCATCTGTCAAGGTAACATAGTCATCAGAAGAATACCTAGTAAATGGTTCCCTCTGCCTATTAGACCTCCGAATTTGAACTTGAGGTGGTTCAGGAGCATCACCAAGATCTTTATCTTGTGACATCCCATGTTCCTATTTAACGTCATCAATAGGAACATCAAAATCATCTCCAAGTTGTTGATCATCAACATCATCATGTTGCTCATCATTCTTAACATTATTCTCAATAGTATCCAGATCACATAGAGGCATTTGAACTGGATCAACATTAGACAATCTATTATCTATATTAGATGTCGTTTTCTCTATCTTGTCAATATCTTCCATGGTTTGATCTTCCATGAACTTCACATCACGACTTCTAATTGACTTCCTCTCAACAGGATCAAAGAACTTGTAGCCAAATTCATCTTGACCTGAACCAATAAAGATGCACTGCCTTGTCTTCGCATCCAACTTGGATCTCTCATCCTTTGAAACACGCACATATGCTTTACAACCGAAGAATCGCAAATGATCATACCTTACATTCTTGCCAAACCAAATCTTGTCTGGCACCTCACCATTCAAAGCAACTGCAGGACTCAAATTAATAACATGCACTGCAGTGTACAATGCCTCACCCCAAAAATGCTTAGGCAACTTTGCTTCAGAAAGCATACACCTAACTCTTTCGATCAATGTTCTGTTCATCCTTTTTGCTAAATCATTTAGCTGAGGAGTTTTAGGAGGAGTCTTTTCATGTTTAATACTGTATTGCTTGCAATAAACATCAAACGGTCCACAATACTCACCACCATTGTCAGTACGAATGCATTTCAGCTTCTTGCCTGACTGTCTCTCAACCAAAACATGAATTTCTTTGAATTTCTCTATAACTTTGTCCTTTGTCTTCAAAGCATAAACCCAAAGCTTCCTAGAGCAATCATCAATAAAGGTAACAAAATAAAGTGCACCAGTAAATGACTTTACTCACACATTCACTCTAACATACTCGAATCTAAAGACAATTTTTTTTTTACACTTTCTTCTCAAATTCTCATACTTCCACTCCCTTAAATTCTTACACTTCAACTTCTCAATCTAAACACAAGAATATTATGATTTTCATGAAAGAAAGAAATTCAAAATATAATTAAATAGATGCTAAATGGCAAATACTTATGTGCTAAATATAACTTTTTCTCACTATATGATTTCGAGCATAATTAATTAGTTGCATTTGTCAATTAGTGATTGATATGATTTATTACCATTAATCTACATGTATAGCAATGGAGTCAAAACTAGTATGCGTATTTTTTATATACTTTTATATAATTATTGACGTATTTTTTTAGTCAAACAAACATATAATCTTAACTATTATTTAGGGCTAGCAATGGGACAACCTGCTACAAAAAAGTGCAGGACAAGTTCATTAATCTAATTCGTTGATCTGTTTAGGCTCGTTTTGCAGACCAAGCGAGACGAGGTGGGTTAGCCAGCTGACCCGCATAAATAAAAAAATAATTATTTTATTTTTTCTGAAAAAATAGTCATATCCCACTCACTCATTATTCTAGTGTGACCTTTATTTTATTTTATTTTAAAAGAATTGAATTTAATATACAAAAAAATGAAATGTTTTATTTTAATCATCTAAATGAGTTAATATTAAGAGTGACAACGGATTTAGTTTTAAGTAAAGTCTTATATTTAAAATTTGTTAATAAAAAAATAATATAAATAAGAGATTTCAATAAGATACTCGTTGAAAAATTAGTCATCTTCATTCAAATATTTTGTTGCAAAATTTTGATAAGATACTCTAATACATTAGATACATATATATGGAAAATAAATGCAAAAGAAAACTTTAATTATTTTTAATCAAACCTTCTAACAACCCTCATACTCAAATTCATATTTTTATCTTAATTGAATGAATTAAAACAATAAAATTTTAATTTTTCAGTAGCAAAAATAGTTTTTTATAATTAATGAAACTTTAATTTTTTTTTAAATATTTTTCTTATACAAACTGACCCGCAGGCGAACTATTTCTTATACGGGGTAAAATAGTAAAATGAGTTCGCACTCCTTATACATGGTAGAATAGTAAAATGAGTTCGCACTCCTTATACGGGACAGACTAATCCAATTCACATTTTATAGACCGAACACATGATGGATCTATACAGAACGAACTAACCCGCATTGTCACCTCCTATTTCTTATGTTTTTTTCATTCTCTTTTTACACTTTCTTTTAAAGGTACTTACTAAATAATTAACAGATAGAATTTATGTGAAAGTGGTTTTTTGTTTTGGTTTTCCTTTGCACGAGAATCACGGTGTTTCTTATGTTTTTATGTTTTGAAATTGTAGTAGTCCATCTCAAACACTAATTTATTTTGTATTTCGAATTAGTTTATATCATAATGAATGTGATTCCCAAGGTGACTACATTTTGTATCATTTATCTATATATCTATAAATCTATAAATCTATAAATCTCTAAATATATATAAGTAAAGGGTATTTCTAAGGAAAGTTTTGCCACGTGTCCCCACAAGAAATTTCGGTTTCAATTCTGAGTAAGATGATTGCTTTGGTTAAATAAGAGGTAATTTTGAAAGTTTAACAAAAGGGGAATGCAGGAAAAGGAAATGGTGATAACTGATGAAAGAAAAGACAGTTCCAAATAGCACAGCTATAAGATTAAAAAAGCAGAAGAAAGGGTAAAAAAAAACATTATTGGTAGCTTCAATAAAGCATGGGGTCAAGGAATTAATTATTATTATTACATCAAAAATCCATGTTGGGATGAGGGAATATTGAAAATGTCTCCAAACATATGCTATATTGCAAGGTGTCACCTAAGTCAACATGAAGTTGCATTTGTCGTAGCCTGTGCAAAACCATGGGTTTTACAAAAACACACAAGTTAGTGTAAATATACTTAGCATTAGTACATAGTAAAAAAGAAGAGAAAGAATATGTTACTAATATGAGAACATAGTATATAGATATATTCTTCTTACTTTCATCATCTAATTATAAATTAACTCTCTTACCCAAAAAAAAAATCTAATTATTAGCTAACTTATATGATAAATTTATTTACCTTGGCACTATTTATTTTAAAAATTATTCAAAATTTATGGGTAAAATATTTTTTTATCACTTCAAAATATGTAAATTTCGGTTTTATTTTCTCAAAAACAAAACTGCCCATTTTTTATTCCCAAATTATAAAACTTGCTACTTTTAGTTTTATTAATTAATTATAAGCATTTGTACCCGAGATATTATGAACAAAAACTAAAAAGAATTTTTTCATAAGAAACTATTAACTTATGTTTAAGTTATAAAACATAATTTAGTGAAATTATGCATGGAAGTTGTATAAACCCTAATGGTTAAACCTTAATAATATTTCTGAGTATTGCACAATTACTTACTTGGATCAACCGTGACGAGCATGGCAGTTCCACCAAAGTCACAAGTCCCTCCACCAATCTTAGTGTTCTGCCAGTAACTATTGAAGGCAAAGGAAGCATGGGACAGTAGAGTGTTGGGCTGGAAGCAGAGCCCATTGGGCTGAATTGATTTGCAATCTGCTCCAGACCCACAGGCATAGTCCATGGCCTCCTGAATGATCGGGTCTGGAACCGTGGGCTTTGCCACACACCAAAGGGCGTACTGTGGGGGCTTTTTGCGGTGCGTGGAGGGTGAAGGGGGTGGTGGGAACACCACAGGAGGTAGGTACACCAGTGGTGGTGGGCTTTGACTTGGAACACTCTTTGGTGGGCCTGGTGGGCTTGGAGAATGCTTTGGTGGGCTTGAAGAAGAATAAGGAGATGGTGGTGGTGGTGAAGAAGCAACAATGCTTCTTGGGCTTGGGGGCCCATGATAAGGTGGGCTTGGAAGAGGTGAAAATGCTGGGAGATTAGGGTTGCCAACGCCACCTGTGGTTGGAGGTGCCAATGGAGGAGCAGTGGAGCTTGACGATGGTGGTAGTGAATTGTAAGGTGGCAAGGGTAGGGAAGAAGGAGAGCCATATGAATCAAAATCTGAGAACCCAAATGAATCAAATGATGAATACTTGCTCAAACGTTTTAAAGATTTCATTTTCAGCTTCTTGGAGGATTTGATGAGGGTGCTTCTATGGATTCTGTGACCCCTTAATATAGCCCTTCCATGATACATAGCATCTGAAACATAAGAAAAAAAAAACATTAGGGTTACTACACTAACCAAAACTGAAAAAAAAAAAAACTATATTATGGACTTTACCACACATAGGGAAAAGAGTGGAAGCTAGCATTGAGAAACTAAGAAATGCAATGGTGAGTCTAAGAATGTGATCCATTGTAGAAGAATTGATGTTGGAAATGTAAAGAGTTGAGGAGAGTGAAACATGCATGGCAATATAAGGAGCCCTAGTAAAGTGAGAAGGCTTGAAGATGAACTAAAGTTATGATTCTGCGGTGTTCACTTTAGTTTTGTTGGTGTCACTTAATAGCAATGCATGCATTTGGATATTATATTAGAGTGAGTTTTTGTTGTGAGGAATATATGCTTACTTGGACGTGAACCTTGGTCTTGCTTGTGTGCCACTCAAAGAACTACATGAGATTTGGGGTCATTTTTTATATATGTGATTAAGCTTTTCAAATTCTTGCTTTTAAAATTCCTATTGTGATTGAACTCATCAAAAGTATAAGTTGAAGACTCACTTTAAATCATATCAATATAACTAGCTAAAACATAGTTTTCTTTTATATATACGTGTCAACATTTTTATATGTAGAAAAATATAACTGTTGTAACTACACTAAAAAAACTAAATTTTATTAGTGATTTATATTTAGTGGTTATAGTAAACCGTTAGAAATAATATAATTCCTGTCATATTATTCTAATAACATTAATATTAATAATACTAATAATAGCATTAATACATAATATTAACATTAACAAATATTAATAATAATATTAAAAATAATTCTAATAACCGCCAAAAAAAAGTTATATTACTTTGATATTTTTTAACTTTTAATTATTAAAGTGGAAACACTAACCAAACAAAAAATTATTTTGATATTTCTGTTTTTAATTTAGTTACTACAAACAAGTTTTCTATGAGATTTCTCGAATCTTACAATAGTTTGTTTTCATGATTATTGTATAAATAGATAATTTCTGCATCAAATCAGCCTATAAACAAACATCTTCAGATTTCAAAGGCCCGTGTTTATATTTTTAAATTTCAAAAATACTTTTATTAATTTTCCTTCTTCTGGATAATGTCACTTTGCATGTCAAATAACTATAGAAATTTATGTTTATGATAACTCATTATCAAGAAAACAATTAATTATTAATATTTCTAATGTTATTTACAAAGATAAATTATCTTCATTTATTGATTATCATCTAAGTTCAGAATATAAGATAGTTTTAACATATAATTGTAATAAATAATTATTTTCTTTTCTTTTTATTTTAGTTAGTAAGTTACTTGTATTCATAGGAACTATGTAGAATAAATAATTGAAGTAAGATAATAACACTCGTGCGGAACCGTTGATAGAGAGAAACAAGGTGAAATCTCTAATCGCAAACAAGAGAGAATAGAGAAAAGAATAAAGATTGAAATGTAATAAAGAAGGTAAAACGCACAAATGAGAAAGTATATTTCGTAAAATGAATTATTATGTTACAGAAAGCAAAAGTGAAGGTGTATATATAAATCAGTAAAGGAAAAATGTAAAAAAATGTTACAAATAGTAAACGGGGCCAATCAAAGCCCATTAAACTAAATTTGGACTTTATCACCCCCTTTAAGCTAGGAGTATATAATTTTTTTCCTGGCTTGGACTTGATTTCTTTATAGATTGCAGGACAAGAGGCTTGGTGAGGATATTAGTAATATGCAAAAAGGATGCTATAGGAAGTAATTTGAAAAGGCCAATAGTAATCTTTTCTCAAACAATTTGATAGTCAATCCCAATATGCTTTGCGCGCTCATGGAAGACTTGAATAGAAGCAATTTGAATGGCAAATTGGTTGTCATAACACAAGATTATGGAATTCCAAGTTTGTGAAGAATGTATGTCAACCACTGGATCTCATAAGTTGTTGTGGTTAAAGCTCTATATTCAGCTTCGGAGGAGCTTTTGGAGATTGTCTGTTTTTTTTTATTTTGATGAGATTAAAGACTCCCCTAAGAGGATAACCAGTCACAAATTTTTGAGTTTCAAGACATGTGACTCAATCTAAATCATTGTATTCGCAAAGTTAAGTAACATTGTTGCAAAGTTAAGTAACATTGTTGCAGTGGAGAAAGATGTCAGTCCTGGGACTAACTTTTAAATAACAAAGAAGATGAAAGACGACGTGTTGATGGAGGGTGATAGAAGAAGAGGTAAATTGGCTTAAATTGTTGACAGTGAAGATGATATCATGTTGAGTGTTGGTGAGATAGATAAGTCTGCCATTAAGTCTTCTATAAGTAGAGCATTATGCTTTAGTAAGTTTTGTACCCTCTGAAGAAGAAAGTCAAGATGGTAGTATCCATATTCTCAAGATTTGGAATATCAAAATCAAACATAATATCACAGTTTATATTATAGTTATCAAGAATAGGTAAAGACAAATTGTTGGGGCTTCATGTATCATCATTGTTCAATCTGCATGGAAAATGATTTTCATGAAAGATGACATGTCTTGAGATCTCAATACGATGATATTTTTAATTTAAAAGAATATAACCTTTGGTATTGTGTGGAAAACTGAGAAAAATACCATGAACAGATCTTGCATCTAATTTCTTTTTATTAGCATTAATGGTATTGGAATAGCAAGAACAATCAAACACATGTAAAAAGGATCTATCATAAGGTTTGCCAAACAATTTTTCATAAGGAGCAATGATTTGCAACAAACGAGTGGGTGTACAGTTAATGAGAAAAATAACATGTTGAACACCAAAATCCCAAAAGATAGGAGATAAATTAGCTTGAAACAGTAAAGCACGAGTGACATTTAAAATATGTTGGTGTTTATGTTCAGCTATGTCATTTTGTTGTGGTGTTTCTAAGTAAGAGGTTTGATGAATTATGCCTTTAGAGGTAAAAAACTTTTCATTGCAAATTCAGCCCCATTATTAGAATATATAGTTTTAACTTTAGTATTGAATTGATTTTCAATGTAAGCAACAAATTTAATAAGATGAGTTCTAACTTTAGATTTTGAATGCAAAAATATAGTCCATGTATAAAGAGAAAAATCATCAACAGTTGTTAGAAAATATCGAAAACCTTGCATAGATGTAACAAAACAAGGACCCTAAATATCAACATGAATTAGGTCAAAGATAGCAGTAGTTTGAGAAGTACTTAAAACAAAAGGAAGTTTTCGTTATTTGTTACGATTACAAATATCACACATATGAGTCTTATTAGCATAAACAAAAGAGTATTGATTTTTCAAGTCATGCAACCTTTCATCAAAAGGATTCCCCATTCGATAATGCCACATGTTAGTGTCCTTAATAGTGCAATATACAAAATGAACAAAATTGTGTGTGGCAGTTTGAAAAATAGTAGAGCCAAAGATATACAAGTCAACTTTGGCATTAACTAAACCAATCTTCTCTTTGGAGAGGTTGTCCTATATCAGACAATGTGTGGGAGAAAAGATCAAGTTACAATTTAGGTGCAGAGACAATTTAAAAGTTGAAATGAGTTTACAAGCAAACTAAGGAATGTATAATACATCAAGAAGATAGAATTTATTATTGAAAATAATTGTCCTATAATAGTCTGCAAAAACATGTTGACCATTTGGTAAATTGATAAGGACAAGTTTGATACTTCTATAAGAAATGAAAGTAGATAAAATAATGCATACATGATTAGTGGCTCCATAATCAATAATCCAAATATTTTGAGTATGCTATAAAAAGGTGAAAGTATTCTTGCCTGTTGAAGACTGCTCATGTGCTTTGTAATCTACAAAAAATAAGTCCACTTGATTCACTTGGACAGGATTGGCTGCTCTGTCACTATTATTTTGTCTTAACACATCGGTTAGAATCTGATATTGATGAGTTGTGAGAAGATAGACATGGTTTTCATGCTCTTTTTGACAAGTCACAAAAAAAATATCATCAGTAACAACCAGATTATTAACTTGATTAGCCCTATTATTTCTATAAAATTTGTTAGAATTAATGGCCTAAACAAGAGGGGGTGAATTGTTTGACAAAATATTTTCGCAAATATGATCTAAGAGTGAAGATTTATGAATCAATTACAGAAAGATCAATCAGGGGAGCCAATAAACCAAAGTTGTTAAAACTGTTTGTAGAAAAACAATTGGTTGAAATTTCGTTTTAACCGGTTGTTTATAGCAGCAAAGACAAAAACCACATCAAACAGTTTGTAATGAGTGAGAGAGAGAGAAGATTACACAATCAATTTATACTGGTTCACTCCTTACCAAAGCTACATCCAGTCCCCAGAAAATCACTGGGTATTCCACGAAGAATCAATCAACATATTACAATTACACAACACTACAAAGAGGTGATCTTGATCCCACAAGAACACACACACTCTTTTCCTTTTCACACAACCACAGCCAGAACAACCTTTTGTTGGGTCTATTAGTGTCTAAGTTCAAGAGGGGAGGGGTGAATTGAGCTTATAAAATTTTCGCAAGAACACACAATTTTTCAGTATTCCAGAGGCAAAAAGAACAGATTGTTTTTACATGAAACATATTGATTTTTCAGAGCAGTATTGGCACAATTTGAATTTTGTTCACTGTAAAATTGTGATCAACAGAGAATCAGAACAGAACCAGATCAGCTTATTATTGTGAGGATAAAGGATATAGCTATGCTTAGAGATCAACCAAAATTACACAACACAAGATTTCAAGAAAAATGATCCTTTCACAGGTTTTAATGAATGGTCAGTTTGTTCACAATTCACTTAAGCCATTATATGCAGCAACCTTGTTTATGATCAGAAAACTTTAACAAGACAGGAAGAACAATTTTCACTTAACCCAGAATTAACAGATTCAATTTAAAAAGAACAGATTTAGTTCTTGACAGGATTAAGCAAAAACAGAAAAGAGTGCAGGGATGAGAATGCAAGATACACACGTTTTTATACTGGTTCACTCATACAGAGCTACATCCAGTCTCACCTTACCCCAAGGTGGAATTCACTAAAAAACAGTGCCAATCACTTACAAAACCAGCAGTTCTTGAACACTACAAGAACACCACACACAATGCTGAAAAACCCTATTTCAGCACACCTTGCACTCCAAGAAACCCTATCAAGGAGTGACTAACACCTACACCTTTACAAAACAGAATAAAGGAAAGATTACACCTGAAAAGAAGATGCAAGAACTCAAAACCAGTAGTTCAATTTGCTGCAGAAACTGCACCAGCACCTTCACCAAGATTCAAGGTTTCCTAGAACAAGCACACTTGAAAATCTCTTTGGAAACCTTTCAAAAACTCTTTCAATCCTTCTTCTCACATGGAAACTGTTTGATCTCTGTCAAAAGCGTAATTCCTCAGCCCTTGTTCATGTGAGAGAGACATTGTTTATATAGAAAACAGTTTCTAACTTCTTTTCAAAAAACAGTTGAAAAGCAGTTAAGAAAACAACAGATTCAGTTTTGAACTTAACAGATTTATTTTGTGAAAACTGCCAACTCAGCTTAACAGAAATAACTGTCTGAGTGGTACCTTTGGTGCCCTAACTAACTTGTGAAAAACCTTTCAGCACACCAAAGAATAAACCTGTTCTTTCACAGTAAAACAGATTAAAGTATAACACACAAGCCAGCTCATCTTAACTGAAATAACGAACTGAGCTTTCCCTTGGTGCCTTAACAGAAATTTAGAAAAGCCTTTTAACAGAGAAGAAATAAACAGATTCTTTCTCCATAAAACAGATTTATTTGTGTACTGTTTTAAAACTGTTAAAACCATTTTAAAAAGCTTTTCAAAAACCATTTAACGAAAGCCTTTTTAACAGGGAAGAAATAAACAGATTCTTTCTCCATAAAACAGATTTATTTGTGTACTGTTTTAAAACTGTTAAAACCATTTTAAAAAGCTTTTCAAAAACCATTTAACCACATCATGTGCTTGATCTAGACTTGGTTAGGCATCTAGGATAGGTTACACAGCAAAAGGCAATCATACACACCTACAAGCCTAATTGCAAATGAATCTAAAACCCTATTACAATCTTCAAAGCACTCAAGCCATTTTCTTCATCAAACACACATCAAGCCTTGGTAGGGAAGAAGCTTCCTCCAGCTTCAACACCTTTGACCTTACAGATTTAATGTTTTACAAGAATACAAGATGAAAAACAATTACAAGAATAGAGGAACAGATTACACCTAGTGTACAGGAAATCGCAGAGCTCCTAAACCACTTGCACAACCTTAGGCAATCTTAGCTTGAATCAAATCTCCCTAAAAAATCTTTCTTAATCTCACTTTCTGTGTGTTTTCAAATATGGAGGGTAACTAGTTTTATACCTCTTCAATCTAGCCATTTTAGGCAGTTAAACATGAGCCAAAACATATTCAAATCAACTGAAAACAGATTTAACAAGTTTTTTGAAAAGCTGTCAAGAAATTTGACAATCAACCGGTTGAAATGTCGTTTTAACCGGTTGAATTGGTTTTGACAGTTAGTCAACCAAGTCAAAATCAGTTTTGAAAACCCTTAAACAAGCTAAGTGTAAACACAACCGACTAAACCGTGAAATCAACCGGTTGTTTTTCACTAGACTTTAGAAAAACACTTTTCTTTTCCAAAACAGATTGATTCAGCTATGCATTGGTTTAAGAATGAACTTTACAAATTCTAAACAACCCAGAACTTAACCCAAACACAACAACACAGACACAAGTTTTCTTCACAGATTTGGAGGCATCAAAGCTTCATTTTCTACAGAAATTATACCTCGGAGGGTATCTATGTTTCTTATACCAGTGCAGAAACGAAACAGTACAGATTAATTCCAAATTGCTCAACAACATATAAAAGATAAAGACTTAGAAATAGGATCACTTGTTGTTGTAATAAAGCTCAGCTAGCTGCACTTGAACTCCTTCAAGTTGATCATCCAAGTGTTGAAACCTGGCGTAGGTCATCTCATAGTGTGCTTTCTGCTCATATGTGAGTGTGTCCAGCCTGCTTAGCACTTGTCTTTCAAACATAGACAGAGGTTCACCTCTGTATTCAGGTGCCTCATATGCAACCATTGCATTTTGGCTTGTAGCAGCAATATCCTCATGTCCAGCAGAGTGTACTGGTGATGCATCCATGTTCTGCACTCCATCAGCATTTTCTTCTTCATTTTCTGGATCAGCAGCTTCATTTTCAGCTCTGTTTGCAGCATTCCTTCTGAATATCCAGCTATCATCTTCCTTTTGAAATCCCATCTTGAGGAGAGTGGAGTTGTCTATCTCACTTGCTGCTTTAATTGTGTCATTTCTTTCATTTGTAGTGTCAACTTCAAAGTAATCAATTAGCTTTGACACAAAAATTGCATATGGAAAGCGATAGTCTGGTAACCTTGTTGATTTGAGCATATGCTCCACCATAGTACTTACCCAATTTACCTTGAGTTGATTCATGATGCAGTATAGTAAAATCAAGTCCTCTTCATGGAGAGTTGCATGATTACTTCCTCTTGGAGTAAGCTGCCAAGCAATGATGTAGGCAAGAATTCTTGGAATGATTGTGAGATTTCCAGCATGAAATCTAGCCACTGGTTCAGCAGGATTCCTCACACAACTTCTGTAAAACTGCATCTTGTTGAATCCCTGGATTCCAGCAGTGTTCCCTTTGCTTACCTTCATTCCAGAGTATTTGATTCCTCCCACATTGCTCCATATTTCCCTTGTAATCTTCAGCTTCACACCTTTCACATGGGAGACCAGATTTTTGCCATCTTGAACCAAGTTGCTGTAGAAAACTTTCACCAAATCTGGATATACATTTCCAGTCATCTCTAGAAAGTTCTTCAGCTTTTGATGCTTGAGCAAGGTCTTTGCTTCAGTCAGATTTTCTTCTCTCAGCCAGGAAAATTCCAGCACTTTGGGTGCATTGACTTGCTTCCTGCTTGTCTCATGGATGTACCTTGTCATTGCTTCAGAATCTCCAGCAAACCATTTCTCCAGAATGCCTTGGTTGCTGCTGGATTGCTCTTTGGATTTCTTCCTTCTGTGTGATGAGGATGCCATGCTCAATCTGTGTTTTCCTGCACCAGTTTATTAACATACAATTCTAGAAACAAACAGCACAGATTATCACTCAGAACAGAAACAAAACCTGTGGTGAATCAAGTGTGAACCTGGACAGCTTATAGCACAAATGAGAAAGTGTGAGAAAGAACTGATTTGAGCAGGGTTTATATAGAATTATTAAACCAAAATTGAAAAGCACAAATTTTAATCCAGGGCAATGTAATCAGATTTTGGAAATAATGAATTTTGAAGAAAAATCAAATCCCACAGATATGCTGCAGATTTTATTCCAATGGTGCAGCAGGTTCAGGTGTGGATTCACGTAGGAATATCTTGGAACCTGATTTTGGTACATCAAATCTGTTGCATCTACACAAAATCCAATTAGTTAGGATACCCACACATTAATTTGCATGGATCTGCTGGTCAATAACCGTAAAAGCAGTCAATAATAAAGTGAGAGAGAGAAAAAAATAAATCTTTCTCTTTCCTAGTCACAGTTGTGATTTCTGAAACAGGCAATGAAACATGTTAAAACATAAAACAACAGATTGAAATTTTCACTGCAGAGGACAATTCAAGCTAATTATACCCAATTCATTTAAAAGAAAGTGAAACCTGTCTTTAGCAAGTGGTTTAGTGAATAGATCAGCTAATTGAAACTCAGTACCAATGAATTGTATATCACATGTTCCATTAGCTATATGTTCTCTTAAAAAGTGATGTCTAATTTCAATATGTTTAGTTCTAGAATGCATGACAGGATTCCTAGACAAATTTATGGCACTTGTATTATCACACTTTATAGGTATGTTATTTATCAGAATACCAAAATCACTTAGCTGCTGCCTTAGCCATAAGGTTTGAGCACAACAACTTCCAACAGCTATGTATTCTGCTTCTGATGTGGAGAGAGCAACACAAGCTTGCTTCTTGCAATGCCAAGAGATTAGACTTGATCCAAGCATGTGACAAGTCCCACTTGTGCTCTTCCTATCAACTTTGCAACCTGCAAAATCAGAATCTGAAAAACCAATCAAATTCAAAGATACCTTGTTAGGATACCACAATCCAACATCCTTAGATCCTTGCAAATATTTCAGAATTCTCTTTGCTGCATTGTAGTGTGATTCCTTTGGATCAGATTGATATCTAGCACATAGACATACAACAAACATAATGTCAGGCCTGCTGGCAGTTAGATATAATAGGGAACCAATTAAACCCCTATACTTAGTTTGATCCACTGATTTTCCTGCAGAATCTTGATCCAGCTGACAATTTGTTGAAATAGGAGTGCTGATTGCTTTGCATTGGTCCATATCAAACTTCTTGAGTAGTTCCTTGCAGTATTTTTCTTGGCTTATGAAAATCCCATCCTTGAGTTGCTTAACTTGTAGACCAAGGAAGAAATTCATTTCTCCTAGCATTGACATTTCAAACTCACTTTTCATGGTTTTCACAAAGTCTTCACACATCTCTTCATTTGTGGATCCAAAGATAATATCATCTACATAGACTTGCACAAGTATGATATCTTCACTTTTCTTCTTTAGAAAGAGAGTTTTATCTGAATTGCCACGGCTATAACCTTGAGACAGCAGAAATTCACTTAGCCTTTCATACCATTGCCTAGGTGCTTGCTTTAATCCATATAAGGCTTTCTTAAGCCTGAACACATGTTCTGGATTCTTGTGATCTTCAAATCCTGGAGGCTGAGATACAAACACCTCTTCATTTATGTAGCCATTTAGAAATGCACTCTTGACATCCATTTGAAATAGCTTGAAGCCTTGTATGCTGGAAAATGCTAGAAGAAGTCTGACAGCTTCAAGACGTGCTACTGGTGCATAGGTTTCACCAAAATCAATACCTTCTTCTTGGTTATACCCTTTAGCAACCAGTCTTGCTTTATTTCTAGTGATAGCTCCATGTTCATCCATCTTGTTCCTGTACACCCACTTGGTTCCTATTATGTTCATCTCATGCTTCCTTGGAACCAAAGTCCACACTTCATTGTATTCAAACTGGTTCAGCTCTTCCTGCATTGCTGTTATCCAATTGCTGTCTTGCAGTGCTTCTTCCAGGCTTTTAGGTTCAATCTGAGACACAAAGGCTACTGTTCTGCAGAAGTTATTGAGTGAATTCCTTGTTGAGACTCCTTTCTCAATTTTACCAATCACATTGTCAAGAGTGAGATCCCTTGGAGTCTTCCATTCTTTAGGCAGTCCTGCATTCACAGTAGATTCTTTGACAGAATTTGGATTAGTAGCATCAAGCTCACTGGATTGATTCTGTTGCATAATTGTTCTTAAATCATCCATACCAGGTTCATCCACAACAGATTTGGGCACAGAAAAATCTGTTTCATCAAACACAACATGTATAGATTCTTCAACAGCAAGCAATCTTTTGTTATATACTCTATAAGCATGACCATTTATAGCATAACCAATATGTATTCCTTCATTTGATTTAGGATCAAACTTCCCTAGATTATCCTTACCATTATTTAAAACAAAACATTTGCAGCCAAACACCCTAAGATGACTAATGCTAGGCTTCCTACCTTTATACAATTCATAGGGAGTTTTCTTAAGAATTGGTCTAATCAATGTTCTGTTAAGCACATAAGAAGCAGTATATACAGCATCAGCCCAAAAATATTTAGGTAAACCAGATTCATTTAGCATAGTCCTAGCTAACTCTTCTAGTGATCTATTCTTTCTTTCAACAACACCATTTTGTTGGGGTGTCCTAGGAGCAGAATAACTATGTATGATCCCATGTTTTTCACAATATTTATCAAACTTTGCATTTTGAAATTCTCCCCCATGATCACTACGAATCTGTTTTATCCTATTTTCATTCTCATTATGCAGAACCTTAGCAAGTTTCTTAAAGGCTTTATATGCATCATTTTTAGAAGCAAGAAACAAAGTCCATGTATATCTTGAAAAGTCATCAACAATCACCAAAGCATAGTAATTTCCAGCTAAGCTAGCAGTCCTAGATGGTCCAAACAAATCCATATGCAAAACATCCAAAGCTTTATTTGAAGAAACCATATCTTTTGACTTAAAGGAAGTTCTAATCTGTTTTCCCTTTACACAAGCATCACACAACCTGTTATTTTGAAACTTTATGTTTGGTAAGCCAGAAACAAGTTCCTTAGATTTTAGCTTATTCAAGTGATTTGTGTGAATGTGAGCTAGTCTCCTATGCCACAGCCATGACTCATCATTTTTAGATAGCAAACACTCATTTTCAGAACAGCTCTTAATAATGTCTAGGAGATAAATGTTGTTTACCCTTTTTCCAGTGAACAGCACCTTACCAGAATTTTCATTTGAAATTGTACAAGTATTGGCTTCGAAATTGACCTTGTATCCCTTGTCACACAGCTGGCTAATGCTTAGAAGACTATGTTTTAGCCCTTCAACATATAGGACATTCTCAATAGTAGTTGAATCTTTAGTACCAACATCTCCTCTTCCAAGAATTTTTCCTCTATTGTTATCTCCATATGTGACATGCCCTTCAGCTTTGAGTTTCAGATTTATGAACTGAGTCACATCACCAGTCATATGCTTTGAGCAGCCACTGTCTAGGTACCACTGGTTTTTCCTGCTGTTTTTCTGCAACAAAACAGATTTAGCATATATGGTACCCCTTTAGTCTAGGGTCCAGCATGATTAACACCTTTCCTTAGGAAGCCATTTGGCCAATCCTTTAGGAACAAGATATCTCCTAGCCTTACATGTTCTAGATACATGACCAGATTTCATACAATAAAAACATGTTGCAGTATGCATTGTTTTTGAATTACTAAAAGAGGAAAAAACTGTTTTGGAAGGAACAAAGAAACTTGACAGCTTTTTCACATTACCTTTCATTCCAGGATTATATCCTAAACCATTTTTATTGAAAACAGCATTCTGTAACCTAATAATGTTTCAAGATTTTCTCTTCCCTTAGTGAAATTTGAAAGTGTTTTTAACAAATACTCAACCTGTTTTTCCAGCTTTTTGCAATTATCACAAGTTTTAATTGATGCATGCAAACATGTCAATTCAAGACTAATTAATTCAGTTTTAGCTTTGTGCAGTTCTTCTTCAAGAGCTTTAACCTTTGGTTCAAGTACCTTATTTACTTTATTTAATCTGTTGCACATAACAGCCAACCTGTTTGCTTCATCATGTGTTTCCTTAAAGGCTAATAGCAGTTGATCATAGTTTTCAGAATCAGTGGAGAAATTACTTACTGAGTCAGAGTTGGATCCCTCATCATTCACCATGAAGCAAAGATTTGCCTTTTCACTTTCAGTTGAAGAATCACTAGATGAGGATACATCATTTTCTTCCCATGAGATATATGCTCTTCTACCTTTCCCTTTGTCACTCCTCTTGCTTGCTGATTTTTCTTTACTTTGAATGCTTGGACAGTCAACTTTCATATGACCTGGTTTACCACATCCAAAGCACGTGTAATTGGAAGAATTTGAATCAATAGGTTGTTTGGAATACCTCTTTCTTTGCTGAGTTCTGTCACGGTTTTTCTTTCTAAGAAATCTGCTGAATTTCCTGGTGAGCAGACTCACAGTCTCATCATGTTCTGGATCACCTTCTTCCTCACTTGCATCATGTTCTATGGTAGTTTTCAGAGCAATTCCTTTGGCCTTCTTTTCCACTGTTTCTTGTTCTTTCAATCTTTTCAGCTCAATTTCATGTTCTATCAGCTTTCCAAAAAGTGCAGCAATGGAGATCTTGGATAAATCTTTGGATTCTGAGATTGCTGTTACCTTAGGCTGCCAGCTCCTATCAAGACATTTTAATACCTTTATGTTGAGCTCTTCCTTATCAAAGACTTTACCAAGGCCAATGAGGTGATTTACAATATGTGTAAATCGTTTCTGCACATCTGCAATACTTTCTTCAGATTGCATTCTGAATAGCTCATACTCCTGAATGAGTGAGTGCTTCCTTGCCCGTTTCACATCATCAGTTCCTTCATAAGTCACCTCTAGTACATCCCACATCTCCTTTGCTGAGTTACATTGAGAGACTCTAAAGAACTCATCCATATTCAGTGCAGAGGTGATGATATTCTTGGCTAAAGAATCATATTGGGCCTTCTTCTTCTCAGTTTCACTCCATTCAGACCAAGGCTTCTTTATTGTTTCATCTTTGACAACCTGCATAGGTATAAAAGGTCCACTGACCACTGCATCCCAGATTCCCATGTCAATAGATTCCATAAAGATCTTCATCCTGATTTTCCAGAAAGCATAGTTAACACCACCAAACATAGGAGGTCTATTAATAGATGCACCTTCAGCAAAAGGCATTTTAAACTCAGACATCATACACACACTTGAGCAAAATACAAGCCCTAGCTCTTGATACCAATTGTTGGGTCTATTAGTGTCTAAGTTCAAGAGGGGAGGGGTGAATTGAGCTTATAAAATTTTCGCAAGAACACACAATTTTTCAGTATTCCAGAGGCAAAAAGAACAGATTGTTTTTACATGAAACAGATTGATTTTTCAGAGCAGTATTGGCACAATTTGAATTTTGTTCACTGTAAAATTGTGATCAACAGAGAATCAGAACAGAACCAGATCAGCTTATTATTGTGAGGATAAAGGATATAGCTATGCTTAGAGATCAACCAAAATTACACAACACAAGATTTCAAGAAAAATGATCCTTTCACAGGTTTTAATGAATGGTCAGTTTGTTCACAATTCACTTAAGCCATTATATGCAGCAACCTTGTTTATGATCAGAAAACTTTAACAAGACAGGAAGAACAATTTTCACTTAACCCAGAATTAACAGATTCAATTTAAAAAGAACAGATTTAGTTCTTGACAGGATTAAGCAAAAACAGAAAAGAGTGCAGGGATGAGAATGCAAGATACACACGTTTTTATACTGGTTCACTCATACAGAGCTACATCCAGTCTCACCTTACCCCAAGGTGGAATTCACTAAAAAACAGTGCCAATCACTTACAAAACCAGCAGTTCTTGAACACTACAAGAACACCACACACAATGCTGAAAAACCCTATTTCAGCACACCTTGCACTCCAAGAAACCCTATCAAGGAGTGACTAACACCTACACCTTTACAAAACAGAATAAAGGAAAGATTACACCTGAAAAGAAGATGCAAGAACTCAAAACCAGTAGTTCAATTTGCTGCAGAAACTGCACCAGCACCTTCACCAAGATTCAAGGTTTCCTAGAACAAGCACACTTGAAAATCTCTTTGGAAACCTTTCAAAAACTCTTTCAATCCTTCTTCTCACATGGAAACTGTTTGATCTCTGTCAAAAGCGTAATTCCTCAGCCCTTGTTCATGTGAGAGAGACATTGTTTATATAGAAAACAGTTTCTAACTTCTTTTCAAAAAACAGTTGAAAAGCAGTTAAGAAAACAACAGATTCAGTTTTGAACTTAACAGATTTATTTTGTGAAAACTGCCAACTCAGCTTAACAGAAATAACTGTCTGAGTGGTACCTTTGGTGCCCTAACTAACTTGTGAAAAACCTTTCAGCACACCAAAGAATAAACCTGTTCTTTCACAGTAAAACAGATTAAAGTATAACACACAAGCCAGCTCATCTTAACTGAAATAACGAACTGAGCTTTCCCTTGGTGCCTTAACAGAAATTTAGAAAAGCCTTTTAACAGAGAAGAAATAAACAGATTCTTTCTCCATAAAACAGATTTATTTGTGTACTGTTTTAAAACTGTTAAAACCATTTTAAAAAGCTTTTCAAAAACCATTTAACGAAAGCCTTTTTAACAGGGAAGAAATAAACAGATTCTTTCTCCATAAAACAGATTTATTTGTGTACTGTTTTAAAACTGTTAAAACCATTTTAAAAAGCTTTTCAAAAACCATTTAACCACATCATGTGCTTGATCTAGACTTGGTTAGGCATCTAGGATAGGTTACACAGCAAAAGGCAATCATACACACCTACAAGCCTAATTGCAAATGAATCTAAAACCCTATTACAATCTTCAAAGCACTCAAGCCATTTTCTTCATCAAACACACATCAAGCCTTGGTAGGGAAGAAGCTTCCTCCAGCTTCAACACCTTTGACCTTACAGATTTAATGTTTTACAAGAATACAAGATGAAAAACAATTACAAGAATAGAGGAACAGATTACACCTAGTGTACAGGAAATCGCAGAGCTCCTAAACCACTTGCACAACCTTAGGCAATCTTAGCTTGAATCAAATCTCCCTAAAAAATCTTTCTTAATCTCACTTTCTGTGTGTTTTCAAATATGGAGGGTAACTAGTTTTATACCTCTTCAATCTAGCCATTTTAGGCAGTTAAACATGAGCCAAAACATATTCAAATCAACTGAAAACAGATTTAACAAGTTTTTTGAAAAGCTGTCAAGAAATTTGACAATCAACCGGTTGAAATGTCGTTTTAACCGGTTGAATTGGTTTTGACAGTTAGTCAACCAAGTCAAAATCAGTTTTGAAAACCCTTAAACAAGCTAAGTGTAAACACAACCGACTAAACCGTGAAATCAACCGGTTGTTTTTCACTAGACTTTAGAAAAACACTTTTCTTTTCCAAAACAGATTGATTCAGCTATGCATTGGTTTAAGAATGAACTTTACAAATTCTAAACAACCCAGAACTTAACCCAAACACAACAACACAGACACAAGTTTTCTTCACAGATTTGGAGGCATCAAAGCTTCATTTTCTACAGAAATTATACCTCGGAGGGTATCTATGTTTCTTTTAACAGGTATGCATCCATTTCTGTTATAGTAAGTACATAACTTTCTAATGTGTTGAATTTTGTGTTCCTATTATCTTGAGTAGGAAACACAATCTTTCTAAAACAAACATTTTTGGTATGCCCATATTTGCCACAAAAAGCACATAACATAGAAGTAGTGATCTGATTGGAATTGGCATTATTGATACTGGAAATATTAACAAAGATATTATTAGCTAATTGTCTTTCTTATTATGCAACGAGGGATTTTATTTTATTTTTTGGTATGGGTAGGATGGGCTTCATGAGTAAAACATGTGACCTTATATTATTATACTGATCATTCAAGCCTCTTAAAAATTGCATAGCATGATCTTCGCATTTCCTTTGACTTATGATGGAACCAACAAAGCAAGAACATTTTACAGAACATGTGCATATAGCATTAGGCCTAAAATTATCTAACTCATCCCAAATAAGTCTCAGTTTAGTGAAATACTCAGTCACGGATAAATTCCCTCGATTTAAAGAAGCTACCTCAAGTTGAAGATCAGAAATTCTAGATAAGTCACCCTGAAAGTATATGGTTTTCAAATCATTCCAGATATCCAAGGAAACATCCATCCACATAATACTTTGCTGAATTGGAAGAGAGACAAAGTGCAATAACCATGAAACCACCATATTATTGCATATGTACCAGGGCGAGTAATTTGAATGGTTTTTCTTTGGGCAAGGATTCGCATCAAGGATAAATTCCACTTTGTTCTTGTCATTCAAGGCCATCATGATTGATCGGCTCCAAGAGTGATAGTTGGATGAATCTAGCACTAGCAAAACAAGCGAAGCATCAAGGTTTTCACTTGGATAAACATACAAATAGCTACTCGCTGGTTGATCCATTTGAGAAGATGAAGTGGAATGTTCATCAACCATTACTACAAGAAAAGAAACAAAAACAAAAAATTCAAGAAAGGAAGAATAATAAAAAAAAAAGAAAAAGAAAGATTTGGAGTGCACAATAGAGCTTTTCAACCGAAAAACTCTAATACCATAACACGATCGTCAACTCAAGGAGAAGAACCCTAAAAGGACATGACGAGTGAGAGGCGAAGGCGAAACTGATGATAGAGAGAAGTAAAAAGCAAGAATGTGAAAATCCTAATCACAAACAAGAGAGAAAACAAAGAAAAAGATAAAGATTGAAATGTAAAAGACAACACACAAATGAAAAATATATTTTGTAAAATAAATTATTGTGTTAAAAAAGAAAAAAAAAACAAAGATGTATATATAAAACAATAAAAGAAAAAAGTAAAACAAATTAGAAATTAGAAATAGTAAACTAGGATTAATATAAGTCCCATTAAGCTAAACTTGGAGAAAAGAAAAATAATTCAAGACACCACTTTTTTTCTACAATACAACATTCCATGGTAAATATTTTTTTTTTTAAATTTAATAAAATAATTCTATAATATTCTATTGGACTTATACGTATCGAGAAGTAAATCTTGAATATGTTTATGTCAATGAAAAAATAATGTCTATTTGGATAAATTTATCGTGTTTTGATTTTGGTAGAAAATTACATTTAACATCCATTTTCTAACCAATTTTATTATTAACTTTAGGAGATATTTTATTATAAATTTGTAAGAACGTGAATGGATAAATAATAACAATATTTTTAAGATTGACAATGCACAACCCTCACCCTAATACATTTACTTTCTCTCAAATAGTGATTGGTATTAACTTAACTATCTATTACACAAATCATATAATTATGTGTTTTGTTACAATAAAAAAACAATGTGTCAATGTTACTAAAATTTTAGTTACATAATTTTTATAAATAATCCCTAATATATTTTTATAATTGTATCAATCCTAAACTACTTCATTAACATAATTTAAATTTTTAAAAACAAAAAATATATTTTAACTTTAATAATATTTAAAAAAAATAGTAAATATTTTTAACTTATCATATAAAATATTTTTAATTCAAATTATTTAAAATATTTTATATATTTTTAATATATCAAAACTTGATTTAAGTAAGTTTTGTAAAGAAAAAAAAAGTTTTAATTCTTTAATTTTATATATGATTTTTTTTAAAATAAAACAAAATTAAAATTTTGATATTAAATATTACAAGATAAAAAATTTCACAACATTATTATTCAGTTTATGTGATTTTAATTTTTTTTTAAATTATTATATATATTTTTTCATTTTAAAATTATTAATTATTATTTTGATAAAAAAAATATTTTAACTCAAGTCGTCAACTAGAAAACAATTTCACTTCCAATAAAATACATTAAAATCGTAAAATCTAAGTAATTTTTTTTATATTTTATTTAAACTAAAATTATCATTCTACTTGATACATTAAAAAATCTAAAACAAATTAGTGGAATTATTTCAGTTCAAATAAAATATATTAAAATCGTAAAATTTAAATAGATATATTTTATATTTTATTTAAACTAAAATTATCATTCTACTTGATACATTAAAAATTAGTGGAATTAATTAAATGATTGACGACTTTAATTCAAGTGTTTCATATCCATATAGGACTTTTGAAAATGAATTGTTTACTTTTATTATTTTTTGTGTTCATTTTCATATTTTCATTACTAAATCAAACCTTTTGTGTAATTACCTCCTTCCATCTCCTAGGAAGAACCATTAATAAAACATTTTTCTTCGAAAAAGTTTAAACAGATAGAACAAATAGTTTAGGACAAAATCAGTGGTTTATTCAATATAATCAGGTCATTTTAGCATTTTAAATTTAATTATTTTAAAACAAACTAAGTCAAACGTGCAAGTACTTAAGTAAAAGTTATAAAGTGGTTTATTTTATTATCGCATTAAGTATTCTATTATTTTAGTTACGTGAAGACGCAATACCCCAGGGTAAGACAATTGAAGTCACGTGAATGCTGTTGAATAATGATGTTTCTTTGACACGACAGACATTACAATTTGCAACGGTTACTTTGCGTGTCGTTGTCACTGTTTCTCTTTCTTCCTTTTTCCCTTACCCAACGTAAAAGCTTCCAAATTGGTCTTAGTGCAAAGAAAACAAAGAGACAGAGGAAAAGAAAAACACAGCCATTGTGTTTTGCAATGGAGTTTCAAAGAAAGTCAGTGAAAGAGAAAGCAGAAGAGGAAGAGGAACAAGCAATGGTGTTGAAAACTACAAAAGTGGTGGAGTATTTGGTGCCAAAGATGTCAATTGAGCTTCTGTGCAAGTTTCCAGATAACTCTGCTTATGACTTTGACTACTCTCAGAGCACAATATGGTCCCCTTTGCTTCCCGCACCCTGCACTCCAATGGATTTGAATCTCATAACTCCAAAAAAGCTTTCCTATGAGATGGGTTTGGGAGCAAGGTGCAGTGTCAAGAAGGTGGGTTCTAAGCTTAGGAACAAGTTCAATCTCAACCTTCATTTCATCAACAAACATGGCAAGAACAAGAACAACAACAAGAAACTGTCTTCTGATTTCTCACCAACACCCTTCAAAGGTTCTTGCAACCCCATCATGAACAAGGTAATTTTAGTTTGTGTTACATTTTTGCTTTGGTTTATGTTTCTGATTCCCATTAAGATTTTGTTTTCTGATCTGTGAAGGTTGAGAAACATTTTGGAATTTTGAATATATAGGCATTGCTTTCATGGACTCAGTTTGTGATAAATGCTGGTAGAGAAAACCCTGTTAAGCACAACAAAGGAAAAAATAAAATAAGTATGATCAATTGAATGAGAAAAATACAGCATTATGTGTGAGTGTGTGATACACAATCCATTAACTGTTTTTATTTTTTAACAAATTGTTAGCTTGAACTGATGATTTTATCTGGGTTTCTGGCATTTTTATTTTCTGTGTAATGTCTTATGGAAGTTGAATTTTTTTTACTTTATGCAGAGAAATCTGAAATTATGAATACCCTTGTGAAAAAGTTACCTTTAAAAACTTTCTGTTGAAATTATTTTCTATACTTGTTCACTCTACAAGTGTTGATGTTGTTTGGTGATGAAAGGGGCAAAATGTTGAATGTTATTATCTATTGGAAATAATTTGCGTTTTTTGTTTGATCCAGCGATGGGCAAAAGCACTGAAAGCTGCTTCTAAACAGTTCAAGAAATGGAAGACAAAGAGAGACCCCATTGCCCATGTCATGCTACCCAGATGATGTTTTTTAAATATCTGCTGAATGGGTGATGTTTTTACTTTTTTTTTAATTGTGAATTAGTTTATTTATTCAATTTAATCTATTTAATCTATACATTAAGAAAGGTTTAGTTAAGTCTTTCAACTTTTTCGACAACAATATTTGTATCATAGTAGCTCTTCAACTTAAAAAATATTAAGGTTAAAAAAATACAAAGGTTTAATTGTGCAAATAAGACACTTAAGTGTATTTCTCTTATTTCTTTTTGAAATCTTACAAACAAGTACACCTAGACCATGATATTCAACTTAGATTGGACACGTGTAAGTTATCTCAACTTTATCCCCGGAATAAAAATTCAATCTCCATTTCTACTCTCATACTTTACTTTACGGATATAAATTTTTTTTCTCATCCCCCGTCCCATAAGTTTATACCCATACTTATACTTATACCTATAAATATTAATTAAATATTTTTTTAAAAATAGATATAAATAATTTGATATTTTCAAGCATTCAATATTAATAAACATTTTCTTTTCTCATCAAGAAAAAATTATAATTGTATAAATATTAAAGGAGGGTATTAAATAAAAATTAAATAAAATTTAAATAATTATAGAAAAGAGTAAAAATCATATGACCTAGAAGTAAGTTATGAAGTTAAGGATATTTTTAGGTTACTTAAAAAATAAAATGTGTTTTAGTAATTTAGAACGATGACGACTATGAGGACGAGGATGAATATGAGGATCCTTATCCGCGAAAACGAGTTCATTTGTCATCCTTATCCTAGACACAATTAGATAAGAGTGATCTATCATTCCGCGAAAGCGAGTTCATTTATCATCCTTACCCTAGACACAATTAGATAGGAGTGATCTATCATTTTTCTATACAAAGTCTTATCTAAGTTGCTTGACTCTTCCGATCCAAGGCAAATTTAGCCATATGCTGGAGCAATGTCATTGTGCCTTTACTTCAAGCTTCTAAAAGTTCATCTCTTTCTCAAGTATATTAAAAACTAAGAAATGAAGAATTACCATGTTGATTGCAAGGTGCTTATAAATGGATTCTCTAAAGAATCATCTCTTAGAGATGAAGTGGTGCTTATAAATGGATTCTCTAAAGAATCATCTCTTAGAGATGAAGTGGTCAAAGTATGTTGATTATTAGGAAAGTATGGTTTTTTTGTCTTGTCAATGTCATGACTCCTTATCGTTTCTCTAATAAGAAATGTACTTCTACAACCACCTAAACTTTTCCATATCAAAGAATTTTGAAGTAAAAACTAAAAATATTGAACTTAGAGAAGCTTGGAAATCAATCTGCACATTTTTCTTAGTCAAAGAAGTGAAACTTATTTTGAAAAATATTCTTTTAGTTTACTCTTACAAAAAACTCTTATTATTTTCTATCACATATAAGTATTAAGTATTTAAGAGTATTTTGAAGAAAGTTGTCTCTAAAATGATCTTGTGTTTCCCATGCACTATACTATGGATTTTCAATTCCAATATCACAATCAGAAAGAAAGAGAAAGATATTGTGAAGGAATTGGAGGATTGACGAAAAAATGATGAGGACGATGTGCCTTGATAAGAGGTTCAACTTGTTGTTTCCAAATAAAAAAATTGTGTGAGAGAGTTTCTCCAATACAGAGTAGGAGAAGAAAATCGATGGAGGAGCGATTGGTGAAATTGGAATAGGTGTGGGCGATGATGTTGGTTAACATACAATAACCATAGAGAAAAAATGAAGCTATGAAAGAAAAAATTCAGAATGGGTAGCCATAAACGAGTTTTCAAGCTCTGGATACTATGATAGATTTCAAAAGAAAAATAATATTGAAAAAATGATCTATTTTCTTATCATCAGAAACAACAAATATAATGATTATATAGGCAGCTAAGCGGTGCTGAAAACATGCACCGCTAACAAAATGATTACAATTAAAACAAGAAAGTATTACAATTAAAATCAGTGTTGAAAGTATGCACCATTCACAACATTAAGCATATACACTAACATCAAGAAATAATCTTACGTGCTTCGAAAGACTTGGAGGTAATATATCTGGAAGAGCTTGTAGGAATCCTAAGTGTTCATGGGCAAGTGTTGTTGTATGATGCATAAAGGCACAAAGGAATGTTTATTGCTCTTAATGATCAAAAGCCTAAGTCCCTCTTGCAAAAGCTAATGAAGTGATAGACAATCAAAAAGATGAGTCACATACTAGTAGTGAAAAATAATTGTAAACATTTAATTGCTTAATAGAACATTTTGCAGTTTCTATCAGAAAATTAGACTTAATACATTTTGGAGGTGGACCAATATAAAACCTAAAGTATTTATTGTGTCTCTTTGTTACTTGCACAATACATTTTTTAACCATTTATAAACCTTTTACCATTTTTTATCCATTTATATGATATTGATCAACCAATAAAAGATCATAGTTGCAACCACCACATTACATAACTTTATAAAAAATTTTAAAAACCATAATATATGTTTCAATGCGAAGAAAGAAATATTATGACGAAATGAATTTAGATAATCCTAAAAGAGTAATAAATAGTGTTATACGTTCGAACTCAAATTAGCAATTACATAAATTTAGTATATTAATTTCTATATATTTCTATTTTCTCAAAAATAATGTCAAATAACTATAAAGAATAACTTAAAATTTGTAATATATATATATATATATATATTAAGTTTATTCGATTAAAATATCACTATTTATATAAGTTGAAAATAACCATTCAAATTAAATAATAAAAATAACAATTTTTTTTAACATTTTAAACAATAATTTTTTAAATACCTTACTATCTTTAAAATATTTGTATGCAACATCTTTATTTTATTGGTTTATTTTTTATTGAACATGACTATTATATTTGAATGTTACCAGATTATTTTAGTTAGAAAATAACTTTTAGGAGGATTTTTATGTAAGAAATTATGTAAATTAATTTCTATAAAGTGATTCACATGACTTAGAGTTTGAGTTTTGGACCCGAATATGATTTAATAATAATAATAGAATTAAAAGGTCTGTTGGTTAATATGAGAATAAATATCTGATGATACCTAATGAAAAACCTACAGAGATTGGGAATTAAGGTCAATAAGGTTTTGTCTCTGCAAATAATAGTAGTCTCACTGTTAACCATCACGAAAGTGTGTGACAAAAACGGAATTGCTAAGTGTACCGCCCAGGTAGTCGGAAGTGATGACGTGACAGCAAGCGATAATATAGGCGTGTTGAACGGAACACCTGGCTGACAGAAGGGGAGGAAGTCGGGGAGCTCGTGTAGTCGCCAATCGTTAAGTTGGCGTGCTCCGATCTCTAGCATATCTAAACCGGCGGTCACCAGGTTTGTGTCGTAGTCGCCGGATGCGAACCCAGGCGACCAAGTAATCAGAGATCGCCGAGAGGAGGACATCGCCGAAAGATCAGGAAAGCTGGTTCAAGGCTTTCAAAGGGGACGAGTGCGAAGGATGAAATTATCAGATGATTATTCCCTAGCTAGCCAGAGGTTGAGGTCAGGGAACAGCTTACCAGGACATGCACGGTGAAGCAAGTGAAGCAGATCATGATGGCGGTCGGCGAGACCACAGGGAAGGTGTGCATGGTGACACCCCGTACTCGCCACACAGAAGAGATCGCGCTCCAAGGCAGTTATACACCGAGTTACTCCTTGCATGGGTAATTTAGTCGAACAGCCTGAAGAGTAAGAAGTGACGCTCAAGCAGAGGACGCTCCAGATGGTGACACGTATACAGCTGGATGCGAGCCACGTGTTCAGATGTGTAACCGTCAGGAGAGAGAAAGTGCACATGTATATAAGAGATTTTAACGAACTTCTGAGGTACGCGCGTTTAGAACACTTCTTTACGCTTGGAGAATACTTGAGTGACTGAGAGAGTTTTTGCACGATTCCTTGAGTTCTTAGTTTTCTCTCTTAGAGTTTTGGTGGTTCCGTCACTGACTTGAGCGTCGGAGCGCGATCGGCCGCAGCGGCGCCACTCTGTCTTTTGCATATTCTTGAGGTGAATCGAGGTGTGAAGGACGGAAGCTAGCATGGTGCAAAGCCGATCCAGAGGAAGAATACCTTTGACGAGGCGAGGCTCTTGCGTTCTGGTCAACCGGCAGGATCATCAGGCGCCCACCGTGGGGTCGTGTAAAACCTGTCCCCATCCACAGCGTGAGTTCTTGAAGTTTCTGTAGTTTCTGTGTGGTTGTGTGCTGGTGCAACCATTTTCCACCGTTCATTCAAGCTTTTGTTCGGTGATTTCAAGTTTTCCACCGTTCGTTCGAGCTTTGTTCGGTGAATTCGAGTTTTTTGCCGTTCGTTTGGGTTTTAATCGGTAGTTTGAAGTTTTCCACCGTTCGTTCGAGCTTTCGATCGGTTTTCTTGAAGTTTCTTGCTGTTTGCGCGGTTTTCAATCGGTTGTTCGGAGCTTTTTCCGTTCGTTCGCGTTTCTGGTTGGTGAATCGGGAGTTTTGCTGGAGGAGCGGTGGGTTCGTGGTGAAGTTGCAAGTTTCTGTGAAGGTTTCGACGTCCGAATCTATCGGCGTGCTGTTGTGGTTGCGTGTTTGGAAGTTCTTGGGAGTTTGGGAGTTTCTGACCAATTGATTGCTGGATTGATCGTTTGCTGGAGAAGGTTTTGTTCGTTGGAGTTTGGTTTGCTGAGTTTTCATGAGAAAGATGAGAAACAACCGTTCAAGTCCCGTTGTGCCAGTTGCTACAGAAGGCGCCATGACCATGGCGCAGATGATGGAGATCATGCGTGCGCTGCAGGCGAATGTGGAGGCCTCGCGCATAGAGCAAGGAAGATGCATGAGGACCTGGTCGCCTCTCAGGCCAGGAATGAAGAGCTCAGCAAAGTGACTGAGGAGTTGCGTCAAGCTCTTCAGGAGCAGAGAGGACGCCCAGTCGCTGAAGAGGTCGCACCGTCGTCGCCACCTCGCGTTTTCCCTATGCCGTTTGCTCAGGCGATGACAGACACGCCTATCCCTGCGAGCGTAGTACCTGTGAAAGCTTCTTTCACCGGCGTGGAGGACCCTGAGGCACACCTCACCACGTTCCACACGCAGATGATGCTGTCAGGAGGCTCGGATGTTGTATATTGCAAGATGTTTGTGAGCACGCTCCAGGGAACAGCGCTGGAATGGTTTGTGAGCTTGCCTATGTGTCACATAACCAATTTCCAGCAGTTTCCGAAGCTTTTCGTCGAGCAGTACATTGTGAACAAGGCGCCACCTAGGGTGTCTTATGACCTGTTCGACATAAGGCAGTACCAGGGAGAGTCCCTCAGGGAGAGTCCCTCAGGGAGAGTCCCTCAGGGACTACTTGAATAGCTTTGGAGCGCAGATGGTCCGCTCGCCAGCCAAAGACGAGGAGATGCTGGTATACGCCTTCAAAAAGGGCGTCCTGCCGGGACCTTTCTGTGAGGCGCTGATTAGGACTCACCCCGCCACGTTTGCTGAGGTTAGGCGACTTGCGGTGGCCCACATCGCCGATGAGAGTGAAGTCGCCGAGAAGAGAGGGAGCGTGGCCCCTGCTAGGCCACGTGCCCAGACTAGAATCCAGCCGCAGAGGGTGCTGGAGACGATGGCGGCCAAGAAGGATCAAAGGACTCGCCATCCTTATCATCCGAAGGGGAACAAGGGAAGGGGCCCAGGACGCCCCATGGAGTACAATCGCCCACCAAAGCACAAGTTTGTCATGGGGTTGGCGGATCTGATCGCCATTCCCAACATAGTAGCCAGGCTTAAGGCACCTGAGAAAGTGGGCGACAAGGTGTTAGGACCAAAACCAGACGCCTGGTGTGAGTTCCACCAGAGTTTTGGTCACACCGTTGATTCGTGTTTGGCACTGGGGTACCAGCTCGACGACCTGGTCAAGAGCGGTTTCTTGAATGATTACCTGCTGGACAGGAGGACGGGGGCGCGTCGAGCTCCCAGCCGGCGGGTGGTGAGGCTCAGCAGCATGAGATGTCCACTCATGGCGAGATCCACACCATCGCTGGAGGTTTCTTGGGTGGTGGATGCACTGCATCACAGAGGAAGAAATATGCAAGGTCTGTGATGGCGGTGGACATGTTCGAGGACCACTCACCAGATGTGGACATCACGTTCACAAAAGAAGACCTCAGGGACGTTGTGCCTCACGACAACGATCCCATAGTTATCTCGCTCGTCACATCGGGAAGGAAGGTCCATCGGGTACTGGTGGACCAAGGAAGCTCGGCAGATGTAATGTTCTGGCCGACTTTCACACAACTGCAACTGCCCCTTGACCAGCTGAGACCCTATGGAGGGTGCTTGTATGGGTTTGCTGGCGATCAGGTGGAGGTCAGGGGGTACATCGAGCTAAGAACGACGTTCACGAATGAGGTGGCCTCGAGGACGGAGAAAATCAAGTACCTCGTTGTGAACGCCCCCTCAGCATATAACATTCTGTTGGGGAGACCAACCCTCAACAGAATAGGAGTTGTGCCCTCAACCAGGCACATGAAGGTTAAGTTACCATCGATGGAGGGGGTGGTGATCACCATCAAATCTGACCAGAAGGAAGCGAAGAAATGCTATGAGAATAGCCTCAAGAATAAGAGGTCAGTAAGTTACATCACCACGACGCCGCCTCCTGGTGTGAAGCCCAAGCCAACAGAATGGCGAGTTGTTGATGCGGCAATGGAGGTGGCTGCCGGAGGCGATGTCACCATGCTGGATGCCGAGGTTGAGGGAGAGAGCGGGAGACGGGAGGAAGAGGCGAGGAACCGCCCAGAGGAAGCGAGGGAATTGGGAATCGCCAGGGCGGTCATCGCCAGGGAAGCCAGACCCAAACCCGTCGAGGAGTGGCTCGAAAGGGAGATCGGGGGAAAGGTCTTCAAGCTGGGAAGATCTTTGGAGGCTGAGCTCCAAGACCAGATCGGCAGGGTGATAGAACGGCATCTGGATGCTTTTGCATGGTTTGCTTCAGACATGCCGGGAATTGACCCCGATTTCTTGTGTCACCATTTGGCAATGGACACACAAGTTAGACCAGTGCGGCAGAGAAGAAGGAAATTCAACGAGGAGAGGAGGCAGGCGATCAGGGATGAAACACAGAAGCTCCTCGCCGCAGGCCTTATCAGGGAAGTCCAGTACCCTGAGTGGTTGGCCAATGTTGTACTGGTGAAGAAAAGCAATAGGAAGTGGTGCATGTGCGTCGACTTCACTGACCTGAACAAGGCTTGCCCAAAGGATTTGTACCCTTTGCCAAGCATAGATGCCCTGGTCAACAGTGCAGCAGGGTGCAAGTTGCTGAGCTTTCTGGACGCCTTCTCGGGGTATAATAAGATAAAGATGCATCCCATGGATGAAGAGAAAACTGCCTTCATGACTGAGAGGTCGTGCTACTGTTACAAGGTGATGCCCTTTGGGCTGAAGAATGCGGGGGCCACGTACCAAAGATTGATGGATAAGGTACTTGCACCAATGCTGGGAAGGAATGTGCAAGCGTACGTAGATGATATGGTCGTGACCTCGCCAGAAAAGAGCAAGCACGTTACGGATCTGGAGGAGTTGTTCACCACAATCGCCAAGTTCAGATTAAAGCTGACCCCCAAGAAGTGCATTTTTGGCGTGGAGGCAGGGGAGTTCTTGGGATTCCTCTTAACTGAAAGAGGAAGAGAGGCAAATCCTGATAAGTGTGCTGCCATATTGGCGATGAGGAGCCCGGCTACCGTGAAGGAGGTGCAGCAACTTACAGGTCGGATGGCCGCCCTGTCTCGTTTCGTATCGGCTAGCGGAGAGAAAGGCCATCCGTACTTCCAGTGTTTAAGGCGAAACAATAAGTTTGTCTGGTCGAAGGAGTGTGAAGGAGCCTTCGTGAAGCTTAAAGAGTACTTAGCGAGCCCGCCGATTTTGTGTAAACCCTTGGTAGGAACCCCTCTCAGGTTGTATTTTGCTGTGACTGAGAGGGCGGTGAGTGCGGTGCTCGCCCAAGATCAAGACCAGGCTCAGAAGCCTATTTATTTCGTCAACAAGGTGTTGCAAGGCCCGGAGGTGAGGTATCAGGCCTTGGAGAAAGCTGCACTGGCTGTAGTATTTTCGGCGAGGAGGTTGCGCCACTATTTTCACAGTTTTACAGTGCTGGTGATGACCGACTTGCCCATCCAGAAAGTCCTGAAGAAGCCTGATGTAGCTGGGAGAATGGTGAAGTGGGCGGTGGAGCTGTCAGAGTTCGACATCAAGTATGAGCCCCGAGGTCCGATCAAGGGGCAGATTTTCGCCGATTTTGTGGTCGAGCTCTCGTCAGAAGCAGCACGAGTTGAAGGGGATGATTTTCGTTGGGTGCTCTCGGTGGACGGATCGTCGAACCAGCAGGGTAGCGGTGCTGAAGTCATTCTAGAAGGGCCCAACGGCGTGCTAATAGAACAGTCTCTGAGGTTTGCCTTCAAAGCCAGCAACAATCAAGCAGAGTATGAGGCGTTGATCGCCGGAATCTTGCTGGCCAAGGAGATGGGAGCTAGGGTGCTGATGGCTAAGAGTGACTCGTTATTAGTCACGGGACAAGTAACAGGCGAGTTCCAGGCCAAGGATCCACAAATGGCGGCTTACTTAGAGTATGTGCAGGAGTTGAAGAGTTCCTTTGTCTCGTTTGAAGTGGTGCATGTGCCCAGAGAGCAGAATGCCCGAGCAGACTTGCTAGCTAAGCTCGCCAGTTCGGGCAAGGGGGGTAGGCAGAGGACAGCGATCCAAGAAACTCTGAAGACGCCTAGAGCATTTGTGGCAGACCACCTGGTTCTTCAGATAAGCAAGTCGACGGAGAAAGCGGCGAGGAGTCACAGGTCCTTGACTCAGGAGACCTTGAGGTCGCCGAGAATAAGTGCATGTCGGGGGGAGAGGGTGAACATGACGCAGGTCTGTGCCACGCATGAGCCAGACACATGGATAACCCAGTACCAGCGCTGCCTGGCAGATGGCCTTCTCCCGCTGGATCCGACGGAGGTTAGGAAGATAAAGAAGAACTCCAGCAAGTTCACCATGATAGATGGCGAGCTGTATAGGTTTGGGTTCACACACTCATTCCTAGAATGTGTGCACGGAGAAAAATGTACAAGAATTATGGCCGAGCTCCATGAAGGGATATGTGGAAGTCACGTCGGGGGTCGAGCTCTGGCTGCAAGAACTCTCCGTGCAGGTTACTACTGGCCAACAATGAGGGAGGACTGCAAGAAGTATGCACAGTGTTGCAAGCAATGTCAGCAGCACGCCGATTGGCCCAAAGCGCCTCCAGAAGAGTTGAAGTCGATTTACAGCCCTTGGCCGTTTCATACGTGGGGAATTGACATTCTGGGACCTTTCCCATTGGCGATCAGGCAGATGAAGTACTTGGTGGTGGCGATTGAATACTTCACCAAGTGGATCGAAGCAGAACCAGTAGCCCAGATCACCGCACACAAGATTGAGAGCTTTGTATGGAAGAACATCGTGTGCCGGTTTGGTGTGCCTAAGCGCCTGGTGTCAGACAATGGGACTCAGTTTGCAAGTCACCTACTGAAGAAGCTGTGCGAAGAGGTGGGAATTCAGCAGGTGTTTGCATCCGTTGAGCACCCTCAGACAAATGGCCAAGTAGAGTCCGCCAATCGGGTGTTACTAAGAGGCTTGAAGAGAAGGCTAGAGAAAGCCAAGGGATCGTGGGCTGAGGAGGTACCCTGCATAGTTTGGGCGTACCACACCACCGAGCAGTCAGGAACCCACGAGACCCCGTTTAGCTTGGTCTATGGATGTGATGCAATGATTCCAGTGGAAATCCAGGAGAGCTCACCGAGATTCCAGAACTTTGTAGCGGAAGACTCGAATGAAGAAAGAAGGTTGAATCTGGATTTGTTGGATGAGGTCAGGGAGGAGGCGAGAGTAAAAGCCGAGGCAGTAAAAAGGAGGATTGAACGAAGGTATAACTCGAAGGTGATGCCAAGGCAGTTTAGAGAGGGCGACCTGGTGATGAGGAAGGTCCACCAGTACGAGATGGAAAACAAGTTATCGCCTAAGTGGACAGGACCGTTCAGAATAACCGAGGCGCTCGGGAACGACGCCTACTGCTTAGAGACATTGGAAGGAGGGGCGATTCCTCACACTTGGAACGCCACACACCTCAAGTTATATTACAGTTAAAGCTTTGTAAGTAAAAACGAACATGAAAAGATTTGCAAGCTTTCTGTTAAAACAGTTTGAAGGGGGCACTCTTTTTTCCCTAAGGAGGGTTTTTAATGAGGCCACCCAATAAAGAATAGTTTTCAAAGTTTAAAGTTTCTAAGGTTGCATGCTTGTTGTTTCGAAAGTTTTAGAAAAAGACCTTATCACTCGTACGTGATTCAAGGCAAGTTTAAAGTTATGCTGCATGCTTTCTAAAAAAAAGTTTTAAAGTCCCCATCGCTTTTCGGCGATTGGCGGCATCAGTTAAAGTTTTAAAGTCCTCATCGTCTTTCGGCGATCGGAGGCACCAACAATGACTAAAGACCTCAGCGCTCTCGTGCGTTTGGAGGCGAGAAAAGAAAAGACCTCCTCGCCCTCGAGCGAGTGCAAGCGAGAAAGAGTAAAGACCTCATCGCCCTCAAGCGAGTGCAGGCGAGAAAGAGAAAAAGTCCTCAGTGCATCCAGGGGGGAGGAGATGATGTGAATGTGACAACAAGAATACATGATTCTTTGACATTCTTAGGAGCAACTTGAGCTGGTCATAAATGGCACTTTACTTAGAATTGGATCAATGTTCTAATTCAAGAACTCACCAAGACTTTGCACCAACCAAAACTCATATGGAAGTCCATATATTGTCAAATGAAATCAAACACAAGGAAAGTAGAACAAGAAATGAAAAATGGACAGAATTGAAAAGCTAAGCTACTGAACCGAATAGAAACAAAGAACAAAGCTGGAAAAACAGAATTAAACGGTGCAAATGAAAGGAAAGACTAGGAAATTAAAAACTACCGAATGAAAATTGAAGAAAAGGAAGAAGGACACTTATAGGAAGATGCTTGCTGGATTTTGAGAATTGGAAGAAGCCATTCACGCCACTTGGAACCTTGATCCAAGATAAGTGATGGAGTGCCGCCACTTGAAGCTCACCATTGCTCACAAGATAAGGCAAAGGAAGAAGAAGACCCAAGACTCACAATTTCTCTCCAAATTTGAGTATAGTCTCTCTACTATAAAATTCCAATCTGAATTGTGAAGGACCTAAGCCCTCCTTTTATAGGAGTAAGGGCTGGTCATTTACATAGCTTATTCCCTAAGCTACCCAAAAAGCTCCTAAGATCACACCCCCCTTACTAAGCTCACTCCCCAAGCTTCTAGAATTTGCTAAACTAAAGCCTAAAGATGCTTTTACAAAAGAGGTGTCTCATGTTTCCCTCTAAGCACCTTTCTAAACATTATTCTATATTATTTACAATTTAAAAGAAACTATAAAGAGAGATATTTAATATGAAGCCTATTATTTGAGAGTTTGTAGACTTCTTTATCTTTAGGCTTGATCTTCTCTTTGACTTCTTTTAATTTGTGAGAAGACTAGAAGGAAGAACTTCAAATGTGTAGGTGAAAATCCTCTTCCTTCATTAATAAAATCCTCTCCTAGTGGATATCCATCATACTCCCCGAGTTGGAGAGAATTCGTCCACGAATTCAGTACTCCTGCATAAAACAAAGTCAGTTTGCTATTATATAAGAGAAGACAAGAAGAAATGGGCAAACATGACTTATCACTTTGAAATGTTGGGAGTTCAGAAAAAGATGGTCTATACACAGACCATGTTGGAAAAGATTGTTTAGGAATGATATTATTTGGTAAAATAGGAGATATGAAAAAATCATCCTTAACATTCTTTATCCAATATGGTGTGGAAGTAGGAACCTTAGGTAATGAAAATGACAAAGAAGAAGAAGACCTTGTAGGCGTAGCACGAGTCAACAAAAGTGATTTAGTTGAGAAGGTATTAAGACCCGGGTTATCATGTACTTCAATTTCCTTTTCATTTTCTTTTTGAGTTTCTTTGGGATTGGTCCTATATGCTAGACGATGTGGTAAAGAAACCCTGGGCATTAAGTCTATTTGGTGTTCAATCCCTTTTAGAGGTGGTAATCCTTTAGGAGGATCTTGAATCACATCTTCATAGTCCTTTACCAAATTGTCCAAACATGTGGGACTATCCTTAGCCGACTCACAGTCAATAGTCCTAGGAATAGCTAAAAAAATAGGCTTTTGAGTAACTATTACCCTTTTAACTTGTTGTGTGGACATGAGAAGGCTTCTCTTGGAACTTTTTATATCATTTTCTTTCTCTCTTTTTTCTCTCATTTTAACTTGGTCCTCATGTACTTCCTTTGGAGAGAGAGATTTAAGAGTGACTTTGTGCCCATGGAAGTGAAAAGAAATTTTGTTGGTAAAGCCATCATGAAAAACTTTTCTATCAAATTGACATGGCCTACCTAAAAGAATATGTGTGGCTTCCATTGGGACAACATCACACAAGACCTCATCTTTATATTTACCAATAGAAAATGTAATGAGGACTTGCTTGTTAACAACAATCTCACCTACCTCACTTAACCATTGTAATTTGTAGGGCTTGGCATGAGAGATGGTAGGTAATCCAAGTTTGTCTACCACTCTTGTGCTTGCCACATTTGCACAACTCCCCCCATCCACAATCAAAGAGCATACTCTATCATGAATAAGACACCTTGAATGAAAAATATTTTCTCTTTGAGTTTCATCAAAAGGTTTTAACACTTGTCCAAGCATGCGTCTTATTACTAATAGGTCACCCTCATGTGGGCTTTCACTTTCACTCTCACTTGGGGATCTAGAAGGTGAGGAATGTCTAGAAGATTCAGACCCATGCTCACTACTATCTACCCCATCATGCATATACATAGCTCGTTTAGAAGGGCAATTAGAAGCAATATGTCCATAGCTTAAGCATTTAAAACACTTCTTACTAGACGAATTATGTGGTGATTTAGGCCGAGAATTAGAAGTGGAAGGCTTAGACTCTCTAGGTTTGAAAGTAGAGTCCTTTGAAGGGATATTTGAAAAAGAGTTATTTTTATTTTTCCAAGAAGAGTGGTAGTAGTTATCCTTAGAAGAATTTTTGAAAGCATTTTTCCTTGCAAGTTGATTTTCAATTTTGCTAGCAAGGTGCACCACATTTTCCAAAGAAGAATATTCTTGTAACTCTACCACATCTTGAATGTCCCTTCGAAGGCCACTCACAAACCTAGCTATCTTAGCTTCCTCACTCTCATCCATATTAACTCGAATTAAAAGCGTGTCTAGTTGTTTAAAGTAATCATCCACACTTAGCGCGCCTTGATGAAACCGTCTGGCAGAGATCTTTGTCTAGCTCGCCCATGGTGTCTGGACTTCTGGGCCTCCTAAAGCTTTCTTTGGCGTCTTTGTTCCCCTTGTGTACCTAGTACAAGGGGAAGCCGTCGAGCAGGGAGGGATCTTGGTCGTTGGCACACACCTTCACGAATTTTCCTTTCCAATCTTTGTAAGATTGCTGGAAGATTGAGAGGATTGACCTCCCAGCAATCCCATTCAGGTTAATCCAGAGGCGGTCTCCTGGATTCTTAGCTTCGAACAGGAAGACGAAAACGTCAACTGAAGCTGGTAGTCCCAAGTGTGCGCACATAATTTGGAACGCCCTTACGAACGCCCAGCTGTTGGGATGAAGCTGGACGGGGGCGATATCGAGCTCGGTTAACAGCTCTCTCTCGAAGCGAGTGAAGGGAAGTCTGAGCTTCACCTTCTTGAAGAACGTCGCGTAGATGAAGCAGAACAGCTCGCCGTTGTTCACTTTATCGTCCGCGCAGATCGGCTCACCCGGGAAGCAGGGCAGCACGGCCATTTTGCTGTCATGCTCCTTATGGAATGTGAGCTCGGATTGGTCGCCTTTCCTTAGTCGGTGCACGCTCAACTCCGTGTTTATTGAAGAAGTTTCTTTCAACAAAGCTGAGGTGGCCCAAGGGTAGAGTTCCTTGTAGTCTTTTGGAGGTAGGGAAGCGCCTCCGGCGACTGGCGGAGTTGCCTGAGCGGGATTGGCGTGAGAAGTTGCAGGCCTCTCAGCCTGGGAAGAAGGAGCGCCAGATGCTCGTGGTGGGTTACGCGCTGGTGGAGGATTTGCCCCAGGAGCAACCCTACGCGCTTGGGGTGGAGGGTTTCGCGACGAAGAAGGAGGGTTCGCGGTGGATTTTGTATGAGCCATCACAAAAACTGCAAAGGAAAATGAAAGGGATGAACAAAGGTTACAGAGAACGACTCGATTGAGGACGAAGAAAGGAGAACGAACGAACAGGAGTTCGTTGGGACGAACGTAATGGAAGACGAAGCCCTAAGTTACGAGAGGGGAGAAAAGGAGAAAACAACCCACAACGTATGCACTAGACAGATAATGGATGATGCGAATCGGTTAAAATGCAGCAAACATCAACAGAAGAAGTAAAAGGGGTACCTTTTGATGATCGGTTGAGCGTTGAAGAGAGTTGGAGATTGAGAGAGTTGAGGAGCGTCGTGGGATGCAGATAAAATACTTAGAACTTTTGAGAATGCAGAAAGATGATGGAACAGTAGGAAGTGCAAAGGGTTTTAGGGGTTTTTCGAACGTTTTCGGAAGCGCAAACGACAGCTGAAGATGACCGTTGATGAAGCCACGTGTCGAGCGATTGGAAAAAGGGGTTTGGTGGAGCGTCAGAAAAGCAGAGGGTACGAACGTTTGGAATTCCGTGCCAGCGCCACGTAGATCGACAGTGATGTGACCTCTTAGTCTTTTCGCTGGACAAGTCTTCGCTTAAGACTAGGGGGATTGTGTACCGCCCAGGTAGTCGGAAGTGATGACGTGGCAGCAAGCGATAATATAGGCGTGTTGAACGGAACACCTGGCTGACAGAAGGGGAGGAAGTCGGGGAGCTCGTGTAGTCGCCAATCGTTAAGTTGGCGTGCTCCGATCTCTAGCATATCTAAACCGGCGGTCACCAGGTTTGTGTCGTAGTCGTCGGATGCGAACCCAGGCGACCAAGTGATCAAAGATCGCCGAGAGGATGACATCGCCGAAAGATCAGGAAAGCTGGTTCAAGGCTTTCAAAGGGGACGAGTGCGAAGGATGAAATTATAAGATGATTATTCCCTAGCTAGCCAGAGGTTGAGGTCAGGGAACAGCTTACCAGGACATGCACGGTGAAGCAGGTGAAGCAAGTGAAGCAGATCATGATGGCGGCCGGCGAGACCACAGGGAAGGTGTGCATGGTGACACCCCGTACTCGCCACACAGAAGAGATCGCGCTCCAAGGCAGCTATACACCGAGTTACTCCTTGCGTGGGTAATTTACTCGAACAGCCTGAAGAGTAAGAAGTGACGCTCAAGCAGAGGACGCTCCAGATGGTGACACGAGTACAGCTGGATGCGAGCCACGTGTTCAGATGTGTAACCGTCAGGAGAGAGAAAGTGCACAGGTATATAAGAGATTTTAACGAACTTCTGAGGTACGCGCGTTTAGAACACTTCTTTACGCTTGGAGAATACTTGAGTGACTGAGAGAGTTTTTGCACGGTTCCTTGAGTTCTTAGTTTTCTCTCTTAGAGTTTTGGTGGTTCCGTCACTGACTTGAGCGTCGGAGCGCGATCGGCCGCAGCGGTGCCACTCTGTCTTTTGCAGGTTCTTGAGGTGAATCGAGGTGTGAAGGACGGAAGCTAGCGTGGTGCAAAGCCGATCCAGAGGAAGAATACCTTTGACGAGGCGAGGCTCTTGCGTTCTGGTCAACCGGCAGGATCACTAAGACATAAATTGGGACAAAGGAGATAAAGTAATTGTTCAAGTAGATCACTCATGGATCAAGGTAAATGCTTATTCCTTCCTGATTGTATGAATGTGTGTGATAATCATAATATGAAAAGATCTGTATGTGAACATGAATGTATGAGTTCATTATCATGTTTTATTTACATGTATTATCAGAGTCTCGTTGCTCATTTTTTGTGATTCTCCATTAATGCTTTTCCAAAATCAAAAGAACCGTAATTTTAAAATGTTCATAATTTAAGAATCTTTATTTAAAATAAGGGTTTATAGATTAAAGTTTTCATTCCTTTATATCCCTATTGAATAACCCTAATTTTAAAATTAGTGTTTATGGATTAAGGTTTCCTTTAACGGAACCCTAATCTGCACCCAACGTCATTAACTACGTTAAACCCTATAAACCTATTAGTGGGACCGCAAGCCTTTGCCGCTGCCATCCTGCGTTTTTTCGTCACCACCATAACTGATGGAGGAGGGCCAAACTCACAACCCTATGGAAGACAAGAGCCAAGTCTAGACCGTCTAGACCCATGTGGGGAGCGTCTAGAGCCAAGTGGGAAGCGTCTAGCACAAGATGAAGGGCGACTAGAAAGGGAGCGTCTAGGAGGAAGCCTAGACCGTCTAGGACCTATCACTAGGTCCATGGCCAAGCATCTCCACGCACATTTGGGTCAAGCAACAGATGGAAGGGAGAAGAACTTGTACATGCTACATGGAGGCCCATTAGGGGTAGCTTAGTAGTTAGTGTAGTGTTAGAAAGCATAAACTTGTCTCCTTTTGATTTAACCTAGATTGCTCACGTTTTCTAGAAGGATCTCCACTAGGAACGGCCATGTGCTCCATGTGCCCATGTGCCTCACATTTCCATTTCATTTGGCTAGCATTTCATCTTATCTTAGCTTAACATTTACGGCCTCCTTAGCCTATAAAAGGAGAAGCCCATCACTTGTATTTTCAAGATTAATGAGAGTAATGTTATGCTGCCAATTTAGTGCCATACATTGCCTTTGCCTAGTTTCTAGGACCTAATCTTCTCTTCACCATCTACCAAGGGGGCTGGCCGAACCTCCCTCTTTCCATACACTTCATGCACCTTCAAGGTCACCACAACTCCTAGGAGGACCTTGCCCACTTTCACCATTAGCTTCCACACCATATTCACCAACATCCAAGAAGAGCTCCTTGAGAATGCCATCATTTGGTATCATGAGCAAAGGTTCTTCAAAGATGAGTATTTCTTGGTCATTTTGTTTTTGAGTTCTTCTTTAATCCGTGTTGTTCTTCATATTCCATATTGTCTTGCTGTTTTTTAATTTTTGCTCTGAATTGGTGTGCTGTTTGGAAATTCCAATCGGTGCATCTTGTTCAATTGTTTTTGAGCAATCTTTGTGCAATTTTTGGTAGGATTCCATATACTTGTGTTGTTGTTTTTTATTTTAGGTATTTGAGTCCTTATTGCAATTTTATTTGGTTCATTTTGTGTCCATTTGAGTCTTTTAATTTCTGAATCTATATGTGTTTTGTCTAGTCATGTTCTTCCAAAATGTCATCAAATCATAGTAGTACTTTGTTTGGCTTATTTGTTTCTTGATTTTGGTATTTTTGCTTGTTTTGAATCTGCTGTGTTTTTTATCTTTTGGTGCCTTTTTATTTTTAGCTTGAGTTCATATTTGTGTTTAGATCTACACAAATTCCATTTCACCAATTCCATTGTGTTTTTCTTTTGGTATATCTTGCTGTTTTTTCCAGATTTACAGAATCCCCTGTTTTGCATAACTCTGTGCTGGCTGTTTTGCTTAAGAAAATTATTTTCCCACATAGGAAATTTCTGATCCTCTGGATTATGCAAGATTAAGGTGTTACAGAAAAGACAAAAAAAGAATCAGTTCAAAAAAACAAATAGAAAAAAATATAAATATTTTAAAAACAGTGTGCAAATCTGGCACTACAACTGGCGTAACTGAACACTGATTTTAGAAAAATTATTAAAAAACAATGGTTCATGCGTTTGGAGTGAAACCAACGCCAGAATTCAGTTAAGATCTTGAATTGTTTGCATATAAATTTTCAGAAGCAAATATTAAAAGGGCAGCTCAGCATAAATCAGGGAAAATCACGCTCTCTGGCCCACAACAATTATTTCAGTGGTGCTGTTTTTGATTTTGAAATCAAATCTAGTGCTATTCCTAGGATCCATTTTGTGTGCCTACCTTTCTTTGAGTACCTTTTATTTGCTTGTCTAATATTTCTTTGGAACTCTTTCTAGTTGTCACATTTTAATTCCTTTTGTGTGGTACTGTTTTTCCAATTAATTTGTTTCTTGCTTTAATTCTTTGGCTTCTAAACTTGGTGGTGGATTGATTATCAATTGGTGCTTATTTGAGTGGAAATTGACTTGAGTGAGGTCTAGTCTGCTTGATAGGTGCTGGATTGGAGAATTAATTCCCTAATTCCAAGAGGAACAAAGGCAAGGGCAGAAACAAACACCCACCAAAAACACCACATACATTGGAAGGCCCAACAAGAGGAGACAACCAAGGAAGTGCCAATAGAAAAAAAAATCAACAAAGGGAGTTCACTTATTTCCTTTGCAACTTAACTTTTGTTAATTACTTCTTCATTACGTAATTAGACGGTGAGTGTGTCTTCAAGGGCTCCAAGTGTCCAAGAAGCCTCACCTAGGGCCGATTAGTGTAGAACTATCTAGTTTAGCAATTGTTAATTGTTTTAATTGCATCTCTTTGCTTTAGATAGTTACGTTTTTAATTATCTTGTATTGCTTAAAGCTTTGTTAATTTTTGCTTGGTTAATTAGTTAGTTTGCATTGTTTTCTTGCATTAAAATTTTGATTTCTCCAACTTAATTGTGTTTTAAGTGGTTTACCAAGAGAAAGCTTTGTGTGAAGCATTAAGGGATAGTCTTTGGCTAAGGCAAGGCTTGGTATTTAAGTAGTCCACTGTGACTCACCTCCCTTACCTGGAAGACTACCTTCTTTGACTTCCCTAAATTTTCTCAAAGTAAAATACTTCTACACACAAAGCTCTAGTCATGTCTTCTTCTTCTCATTCTGCAAAGTCTATTGAAAGTGAAGTAAAATCTTTGAAAACTCTTTTGAAAGAAGTTTCACAAGCTGTGCAAATGATTTCTTTTAGACAATTGGAGAATGAGACTAAAATCAATGAGTTGACTAAAAGCCAAGGAAGAGAAGTCTAAAAAATAAAATAAAAAACTCATACTCATACATCCCATTCTAAAAGTAATGAGTCTCTAGGGGAGGGAAGCCTTAGAATCAATGACTATTACCAACCACTCCCTAGAAGAAATAGGCAAAGGGAGCAAGAGGGCCCAAAGGAGGTTAGAGTAGACCTACCTCACTTCCATGGTAAGGAGAATGTAGAAATCTACCTAGATTGGGAGATGAAAGTAGAACAACTCTTTGCTTGCCATAAGGTGAGTGAAGAACGTAAGGTACCCTTAGCCACCCTTAGCTTCCAAGGGAATGTCGTGTATTGGTGGACCTTTATTGAAAGAGAAAGACGTCTTCATAGGGAACCTCCCATTGAGTATTGGAATGACCTTAGGTGATGGAAACCGTCCAGCCTCAAAACTTTCGGCCAAGAAGATAGACGAAGATCGAGCTTTAATGAAGAGTTTATAAAGTCTTTTTCTTCTTCTTAGCCTTGTAAAAATTGTATAGAGTAGTTAGGAAGTTTTGGGCCTTGTATTTTGGGCCAAAGTAGAGAAAGATGTAAATAGAAAACAAAGTAATGTGTAAAATAGTAAAAGAAGGGTGCAAATAGAAATGTAGGCAAGGAAGACATGAGTCTCCACATGTCTTCTCCTTAATGGAGAGGATTTGCACCAATAAGGTGGTGACACTTGTCACACTCTCATTTGAGAGCTTTTGAGAGACTTTATCCTATAAATAGGAGTCTCTTATACATGTATTTCTTCAACTTGGAATTAGTAATGAAATGTTGCCTAATTTTGGCCATTCTACTTGTTCTTAAGTTCTCCCTAGGTTAGTCTCCTTCAAGACTTAGCCTAGACTCTTTCCTTGAGTTGGCCTCACCTCTCACTCTCACAAATTCCTACTCCACTTCAATCCATGGAAACTCCTCTTGAGTTTCTTTAATGCTTCCGCTCATCATATCTCCTTCATCATTCATCCAAAGAAGAAATTACAAAGATCATTACTAGAAGAAGATCGTTTTTCCATCATTAGGGGAGCCCTAAGACGTCGACATATACCCTCATACTACCATAGGGAGTTAATGGACAAGCTCCAAAGACTCCAACAAAAAAATATGAGTGTAGAGGAGTATAGGCAGAAAATGGAGCTCTACATGATGAGAGCATCCATTAGGGAAGAGGAGGACACCACCATAGCAAGATTCCTTAGTGGCCTTTCTCTTGAGATAAGAGATAGGGTAGAACTTCTTCCCTACCAAGACTTGAATGACTTGGTTCAACATTGCATTAAAGTTGAACAACAAATTTTGCGCAAAACTTCAAGTCAAAGGGTGAGTTCCTACTCTAGCTTCTATCCCAAGAAAGAATATAGAAGGGAGGGTAGCACATCAAGAGAAAAACCAAAAGAAACTACCAAGCCCTTAGCAAAAGAAACCTCCACCCCACCCATCCGAGCTAGAGATGTTAAGTGTTTTAAGTGCTATGGAAGAGGGCATGTGCAAGCACAATGCCCAAACCAAAGGACTTTGTTTTTAAAGGGTGTAGATGAATACACTAGTGGCGAGGATGAGCCTAGTGAGAGAGAGGAAGGGGGAGAGGATGAGAGGGTAGCTCCACTAGAGGGAGAATTGCTAATGATTAGGAGAACCCTCAACAATCACCCTAGCACATCCATAGAAACACAAAGGGAGAACATATTTCATACAAGATGCAATGTTTTAGAAAATATACGTTCCCTCATTGTGGATAGTGGATCTAGTTGTAATTGTTGTAGTGCTAGAATGGTTGATAAGCTTAATCTACAAGTAGTTCCTCACCCAAAACCTTACAAATTACAATGGATTAATGAAAATGGGGAACTAAGTGTAGATAAGCAAGTGGAAGTCAAGTTTTCCATAGGGAACTACAAAGACAAGGTTTTATGTGATGTAGTACCAATGGAAGCTTGCCACATCTTATTAGGGAGACCATGGCAATTTGACAAAAAAACCTTACATGATGGTCTCACTAACGAGATTTCCTTCACCTATAAGCATAAGAAGTTTGTACTTAGTCCTTTATCACATTCTCAAGTGGTAAAAGACCAAATACAAATGAAACATAAGAGGGATGAGGAAAAAAAAAAGAGTGCTAGAAAAAGAGAAAATCCTTAAGGATAGGAAGGCGTGGGAGAATAGTGTTCCTTCCCACAAGGTTGCTCAACAAGAAAAGCCTTTTGAAAACGTTTTGGAAAATTTGCTTCTTGTTGAACAACCAAGCCTAGTCTTTTGTAAAGGAACACTTGCATGCACTACCACAAGTAATGAACTCATGAGTCTACCTCCTCAAGTAGAAAAACTTTTAAGTGAATTTGAAGATATATTCTCTAATGAGGGACCCATTGGACTCCCTCCCATTAGAGGTATATAACATCAAATTGACTTCATTCTGGGGGCAAGCCTACCAAATAGGCCCGCTTATAGAACTAACCCCGAGGAAACCAAGGAGATAGAGTCACAAGTTCAAGACTTGTTGGAGAAGGGTTGGGTTCAAAAGAGCCTAAGCCCTTGTGTTGTACCTGTCTTGTTGGTGCCCAAAAAAGATGGAAAATGGCGCATGTGTTGTGATTGTAGAGCAATTAACAACATCACCATCAAGTATAGGCATCCAATCCCAAGGCTTGATGACATGCTTGATGAACTACATGGGTCAACCATATTCTCTAAAATTGACCTTAAAAGTGGGTATCACCAAATTAGAATCAAAGAGGGTGATGAATGGAAAACCGCTTTTAAGACCAAGTTTGGATTATATGAGTGGTTGGTGATGCCCTTTGGGCTCACTAATGCCCCTAGTACATTCATGAGGCTCATGAATCATACCTTGAGAGATTGTATAGGTAAATATGTAGTAGTTTATTTTGATGATATCCTAGTGTATAGCAAGACCCTAGAAGACCATCTAAGTCACCTTAGGGAAGTTCTTCTAGTGCTTAGGAACAATAGTCTTTTTGCCAATAGGGATAAGTGCACCTTTTGTGTAGATAGTGTAGTTTTTCTAGGTTTCATAGTTAACCAAAGGGGGGTGCCTGTTGACCCCGAGAAGATCAAAGCCATCCGAGAGTGGCCCACTCCACAAAATGTAAGTGATGTAAGGAGTTTTCATGGGTTAGCTAGCTTCTATAGAAGGTTTGTGCCTAATTTTTCAAACCTAGCTTCTCCTTTGAATGAACTTGTAAAAAAAGATGTTGCATTTTGTTGGAATGATAAGCATGAGCAAGCCTTCCAAAGGCTAAAGGCTCAATTCACCAATGCACCAATTCTAGCTCTTCCAAATTTTTCCAAAACTTTTGAGATAGAATGTGATGCATCGGGAGTAGGCATAAGAGATATATTGTTGCAAGGTGGACACCCCATTGCATATTTTAGTGAAAAACTTCATGGTGCCACCCTCAACTACCCCACCTATGACAAAGAGCTCTATGCTCTTGTGCGAGCCCTAAAGACTTGGGAACACTATCTTGTGTCCAAAGAATTTGTCATCCATAGTGATCACGAGTCTTTAAAATATTTAAAGGGCCAACACAAGCTCAACAAGAGACATGCTAAATGGATGGAATTTCTTGAACAATTTCCTTATGTAATCAAATACAAGAAAGGAAGCACCAATATAGTGGCCGATGCTCTTTCAAGGCGGCATACACTCTTTTCAAAATTGGGTGCCCAAATTCTTGGATTTGATCACATAAGAGAGCTTTACCAAGAGGATCAAGAACTTTCATCCATCTATGCCCAATGTCAACATAGGGCACAAGGAGGTTACTATGTGGCCGAGGGATATCTCTTTAAGGAAGGAAAACTTTGCATTCCCCAAGGCACACATAGGAAACTCCTTGTCAAGGAATCACATGAGGGGGGACTCGTGGGCCATTTCGGAGTTGATAAGACTCTAGACCTTTTGAAAGAAAATTTTTGTTGGCCACACATGAGAAAAGAGGTCCAAAGACATTGTTCTAGATGCATAGCATGTTTAAAAGCAAAGTCTAGAACAATGCCTCATGGACTCTACACCCCCTTGCCGATTGCAAATGCTCCTTGGGAAGACATTAGCATGGACTTCATTTTAGGACTCCCTAGGATTGCAAGAGGCCATGACTCTATCTTTGTGGTAGTGGACCGTTTTAGCAAAATGTCCCATTTTATTCCTTGCCAGAAGGTAGATGATGCTCAAAATATTTCTAGACTCTTCTTTAGAGAAGTGGTGAGACTTCATGGTCTACCTAGAAGTATAGTATCCGATAGAGATCCCAAGTTCATAAGCCACTTTTGGAAAACTCTTTGGGGCAAACTTGGAACAAGACTACAATTTTCAACTTCTTGTCATCCTCAAACGGATGGCCAAACCGAAGTAGTCAATAGATCTCTTGGGACTAGGCTTAGGGCCATCGTGAAGGGAAACCATAAATCTTGGGATGAGTATCTTCCCCACATTGAGTTTGCTTACAATCGAGAAGTCCACAAGACTACTAATGCTTCTCCTTTTGAAGTAGTATATGGATTTAATCCTCTCACACCTATGGATTTGTTACCTCTTCCTAATCCACAAGAATTTGTGCATAAGGAAGGAGTAATCAAAGCCGATTTTGTGAAGAAAATGCATGAAAAGATTAAACTCCAAATACAACAACAAAATGAAAAGTACACAAAATACAACAATAAAGGGAAGAAAGAAATAATTTTTGAGGAAGGAGACTTAGTTTGGCTTCACCTTCGCAAAGACTGATTTCCAACTCAAAGGAAGTCCAAACTAAGTCCCCGAGGTGATGGACCCTTTCAAATCCTCAAGAGAGTCAATAACAATGCATACAAATTGGACTTACCTCTTGAATATGGAGTACATGATACTTTTAATGTAATTGATCTTTCTCCATTTGTAGGTACCAATGACGACGAGGACGAACTGGATTTGAGGACAAATCCTTTCCAAGGGGGAGGGGATGATGGAGGAGGGCTAAGCTCACCACCCTATGGAAGACAAGAGCCAAGTCTAGACCGTCTAGACCCATGTGGGGAGCGTCTAGAGCCAAGTGGGAAGCGTCTAGCACAAGATGAAGGGCGACTAGAAAGGGAGCGTCTAGGAGGAAGCCTAGGTCGTCTAGGACCTATCACTAGGTCCATGGCCAAGCATCTCCACGCACATTTGGGTCAAGCAACGGATGGAAGGGAGAAGAACTTGTACATGCTACATGGAGGCCCATTAGGGGTAGCTTAGTAGTTAGTGTAGTGTTAGAAAGCATAAACTTGTCTCCTTTTGATTTAACCTAGATTGCTCACGTTTTCTAAAAGGATCTCCACTAGGAACGACCATGTGCTCCATGTGCCCATGTGCCTCACATTTCCATTTCATTTGGCTAGCATTTCATCTTATCTTAGCTTAACATTTACGGCCTCCTTAGCCTATAAAAGGAGAAGCCCATCACTTGTATTTTCAAGATTAATGAGAGTAATGTTATACTGCCAATTTAGTGTCATACATTGCCTTTGCCTAGTTTCTAGGACCTAATCTTCTCTTCACCATCTACCAAGGGGGCTGGCCGAACCTCCCTCTTTCCATACACTTCATGCACCTTCAAGGTCACCACAACTCCTAGGAGGACCTTGCCCACTTTCACCATTAGCTTCCGCACCATATTCACCAACATCCAAGAAGAGCTCCTTGAGAATGCCATCAATAACAGCAGCGATGCTAGTGACGCGCGCAGTGCGCTGGCAGCTTGGTGGCACGTGCGGTGTAGTGGCGCGCGCGATGCGACTGCGCTTTCTGACCTGCACGCGGAGCGGTGGAGCGCGGTGACGAGGTGGTTGTGCGACGCGGCAAGGAGGTTGCGCGGCACGGGCGGTGGTTGTAGTTCATGGACCGTGAGCGGTGGTTCGTGGCTTAGGGTGTGTCGTTGGTGGTTGTGATGGTTATGACAGGGAGAGCTGCTGTGATCCTACTCCATCGTGCACTACCACCGGCAAAACTCCGGTCACGCCGATCCTTAAGGCACCGCTGGTTCATTGTGTGGAGGTCCAGTTTTATGGATTAGGGTTTCATGAGAAATGTGAAAGGAGCTAAAATCGTGGATCCGTTTGGAATGGCCCATTATGTTAAATTTATTTTATTAATGATTTCATTAAAATTTAATTTAAATTTTAATTCAAATTTTGTTATATTCTTCATTGCACCTTACGTCATTATTGGATGCACTATGATTGTGAATAATATCATGTAAAGTAATTTGGTTGCATTTTGTGTTACGGGAAATTACAGAAAATAAAAATAAAATTATGCATGTATGAATTAATTATGTTATAATGTAATTTTAAAGAAATTTTATTATGTTATAATGTAATTTAATTTGCATTAAATTAGAGTTTAATTAAAATTAATTAATTCCACCTTATGTTATAATATAATTTAATTTACAGTAAATTTGAGTTTAATTAAAATTAATTAATTTCACCTTATGTTATAATGTAATTTAGTTTGCATTAAATTAGAGTTTAATTAAAATTAATTAATTCCACCTTATGTTATAATGTAATTTAATTTGCATTAAATTAATTTTCATTAAATTAAAGTTTTAAAGAAATTTTATTATGTTATAATAATTTAATTTTCATTAAATTAAAGTTTAATTAAAGTTTTAATGAAATTTTATTATGTTGGAATGTAATTTAATTTGTATTAAATTAAAGTTTAATTAATTGATTGAAAGTGAGGAATGGAAAATTAATTTTTTCCGCTTTATGTATTAATTTTTTAAATTAAAATTTCTGAATTATTTGTATGATAGATTTGTAATTACCAAAGTGATCAAATATTTATGTTTTATTTAATTCCAAATTATGGATGAATTTTATTTCAATTAATGATATAATTTTTGGAATTATTTGTATGATAGATTTGTAATCACCAAAGTGATCAAATCTTTATGTTTTATTTAATTCCAAATTATGGATGAATTTTATTTCAATTAATGATATAATTTTTGGAATTATTTGTATGATAGATTTGTAATCACCAAAGTGATCAAATTTTTATGTTTTATTTAATTCTAAATTATGGATGAATTTTATTTCAATTAATGATATAATTTCTGGAATTATTTGTATGATAGATTTGTTAATCACCAAAGTGATCAAATCTTTAAGTTATATTTAATTTCAGATTACTGATAAATTTTATTTCAATTAGCTATAAAATGGATGCTAAATTATTTAAATATGGGTAAATGGAAATTTATTATTATAAGACATTTTTTGGATCACCCAAAAGTTGATTAGTTGTCCTTATAATTAGTGGATATGATTGTTGGTAGTGAGTATGTGTTATTAGTTTTGCTTGTATATCCAAAGATAACAAGTGTTTCTAGTTAATGCATATATTTTGCCAAATAAAGTTAATACTATTAGCATCATTATGTTTTGTGTATTAATGAATCTCCCAAAGGAGAACATTAGTATACATAGAATGTTTTCTGAATTTGTATTGTATGTTTAGTTTATGACTCGAAGTATTAATGTTAAATATGTGTGATTGCAGTATCTGTTCCAAGAGCCTTACATTCGCAAGCTACGTCTGTTCCAGTCTTTAATGGTCTAAATTTTTATGACTAGAGTGAAAAAGTCCAATTTTACTTAGGTGTATTGGATCTTGATTTGGCCATTCGAATCGAGAAACATGCTGATATTACTGATGGCAGTAGCAATGAGGAGAAAGCTCATTATATGGCTTGGGAAAAGTCAAACAGACTTAGCCTGATGTTTATGCGAATGAGCATAGCAAGCAATATCAAGTCTGCTCTTCCCAAAACTGAGAATGCAAATGAATTCATGAAGTCTGTGGAAGAGCACTCTCAAACAACTAATAAGTCTCTTGTTGGGACATTAATGAGTACATTAATTACCATGAAATTTGATGGATCTCGTACTATGCACGAACATTGATGGCAAAGGTCTTCTTGAATCATGTAAGGAAAAGGGGTGCGGAAGCTATGAAGGTGTGTGAGCAAGATCCTCCTAAGAGTGGTGTTGATCTTGAAGGTGCATGATGTGTATGAAGCTAGGGAGGTTCGGCCAACCCAAGGAGAAGTGAAGGAGATGAAGTTTAGAGCCTAGAATTCTAGGGAGAAGCAAAGCTTGGCACAAAATGGCAGCATAACTTTACTCACAATAAACTTGAAAATACAAGGTGTAGGCTCCTCCTTTTATAGGCTAAGGAGGACCATAATGCAACCCTAATGCTAGCCAAATGAAATGTAAATGTGAAGCACATGGGTGCACATGGCACATGGGTGCACAAATGAGCACATGGGGAGGGGTGTGTCTAGTTTTTATGCTCACCCCCTCCATGGGCTTTCTAGACCGGCCTTGGTAAATTTAGAGGTTTTTTTAGTAACTCTAAGTTTAACTTGGTTGGTGTTTTAGGTGCCAAAATTAATTCTAAGAAAATTACAAATAAAGTTCCTATGCTAATTTTGACAAGAAATTAAAGTCTACTCTACACTAGAGTTTATGGCATTTGAACATGTAAAAGAACGTCTTCTTGGATCCTCTTGGCCATAACTCTATGGTTGGCCCAAATCTACCCTTTGGTGGGCTTGCATGTGGGCTTGTGCTTGGGCCTCTTCCATCAAACATGTCATTGAAATGACTAATATTGCGGCAAGACTCAAGTCTCTAGGAATGGCAGTGGATGATAATTTTCTCGTACAATTCATTTTGAACTCTTTACCGTCTGAGTATGGTCCTTTCCAGATGAACTATAACACTATGAAAGATAAGTGGAATATGCATGAATTGCATAGCATGTTAGTTCAGGAAGAGACTATATTGAAGAATCGAGGAAACCACTCCATACATTATGTGAACAATCAGGGAGCTGGAAAGAAATTCTTCAAGAAACATGAAAAGGGTAAAGGACCACTGAAGATAAATGAGTCATCTACCAAGCTCCAGAAGAAGAATGACAAATGTCATTTCTGCAAGAAAGCTGGACATTTCCAAAAGGATTGTCTGAAACGTAAGGTTTGATTCGAAAAGAAGGGTAGGCATAATGCTTATTATGTATGTTTTAAATCAAACTTAATTGAAGTTCCACATAATTCTTGGTGGATTGATTCTGGATGCACAACTCATGTTCCTAATATGATGCAGGGATTCCTTTTAACCCGAACCATAAAGCCAAATGAAAAGTTTGTCTTCATGGGAAATAGAGAGAAGGTTCCAGTGGAATTAGTCGGGACTTATCGTTTAATCCTCGACACTGAATTTTATTTAGACTTGATGGATACTTTTTATGTACCTAGTATATCTAGGAATTTAGTTTCATTGTCTAAACTTGATGTTGCCGGATACTCTTTTAAATTTGGGAATGGTTGTTTCAGTTTATATCAGCGTACCTATTTGATTGGATCTGGTACTCTTTATGATGGATTATATAGATTGAATCTTGATAATTTATATGCTGAAACTCTTATGATCTCGCATCATAATGTTGGCACTAAACGTAGTTTAGTGAATGAATGTTCTGCTTTCTTGTGGCACAAACGTTTGGGACATATTTCCAAAGAAAGGATGGAAAGATTAGTAAAGAATGAAATACTTCCAAGTTTGGATTTTACTGATCTGAATGTATGTGTGGATTGTATTAAAGGCAAACAAACAAAACACACAAAGAAATGAGCCACAGGAAGTACTCAGCTTCTTGAAATTATACACATTGATGTATGTGGACCTTTTGATGCAAGTTCTTTCAATAAAGAAAGGTATTTTATCACCTCTATTGATGATTTTTCACGTTATGGTTATGTGTATTTACTGCATGAAAAATCGCAAGCAGTGAATGCCTTGGAAGTTTATATAAATGAAATGGAAAGGCAATTAGACAGAAAGGTGAAAATTGTCAGGTCAGACAGAGGTGGTGAATATTATGGAAAGTATGATGAAAGTGGACAACACCCTTGTCTGTTTGTTAAGTTCTTTGAGAGACGTGGTATTTGTGCTCAATACACAATGCCAGGTACACCACAACAAAATGGTGTTTCAGAAAGGCGTAATCGAACCTTAATGGATATGGTTATGAGCATGTTAAGTAAGTCAACTGTACATGTTTCATTGTGGATGTATGCTTTAAAATCTGCCATGTATTTGTTGAACATGATTCCTAGTAAGGCATTTCAAAAGACACCTTTTGAATTATGGACAGGAAGGAAACCCACTTTGAGACACCTGCATGTTTGGGGATGTTAGGCAGAAGTTAGAATATACAATCCGCAAGAAAAGAAATTGGATGTAAGAACAATCAGTGGATATTTCATTGGTTATCCAGTAAAGTCAAAAGGGTATATGTTTTACTGTCCTACCCATAGCACAAGAATTGTTGAATATGGAAATGCACGGTTCATTGAAAATGGTGAAAACAGTGGGAGTGATACTTCACAAAATGTGGAGATTAAGGAAGTCAGAGTACAAGTTCCTTTAACTAGTACTTCAACTTCAAGTATTGTTGTTCCTAATGTTGTTGAACCACTCAACGATGAAGAAAAACAACAAATTAATGACATGAAGTTAACAATGAACCTGTAGTAGAACAACCACAAGAAATAGTATTAAGAAGATCTTAAAGAGAAAAAAAGTATGCTATTTCGAATGATTATGTGGTTTATCTACAAGAGTCAGAAAATGACTTAGGTATTGATAATGATCCGGTTTCATTTTCAGACGCCATCAATGATGATAATTCTGATAAGTGGTTAGATGCCATGAAAGATGAGCTTAAATCAATGGCACAAAATGATGTACGAGACCTTATAGAATTGCCAAAAGGATGCAAAAGAGTCGGGTGTAAATGAGTCTTTAAGACTAAACGTGACTCTCATGGCAATATTGAACATTACAAGGCCCGACTTGTTACCAAAGGTTTTACTCAAAAGGATGACATTGATTATAAGGAAACATTTTCACCTGTTTCTAAGAAAGATTCCTTTAGAATTATCATGGCATTAGTAGCTCATTATGATCTTGAGTTGCATCAGATGGATGTCAAAACTGCCTTTTTGAATGGGGACTTAGAAGAGGATGTTTATATGGACCAACCAGTGGGGTTCATTGAAGAAGGAAAGGAACACATGGTGTGTAAACTTAAGAAATCCATATACGGGCTTAAACAGGCTTCTAGGCAATGGTATCTTAAGTTCAATGATATTATTGTGTCCTTTGGATTTAAGGAAAACATCGTTGATCGATGTATATACTTGAAGGTCAGTGGGAGCAAGTTTATATTCTTGATTCTGTATGTTGATGATATCTTGCTTGCAACTAATGATATTGGTATATTAAGTGAGACTAAGAAGTTTCTCTCTAATAACTTTGAGATGAAAGATATGGGTGATGCATACTATGTGATAGGAATAGAAATATTCCGTGATAGATCACAAGGACTGTTAGGTTTGTCTCATAAAACATATATAAATAAAGTTTTAGAGAGATTCAGAATGGATAAATGTTCAACATCTCATGTTCCAATACAGAAAGGAGACAAATTTAGTCTCATGCAATGTCCAAAGAATGATTTGGAACGGAAACAGATGGATAATATACCTTATGCATCCATTGTTGGGAGTTTAATGTATGCTCAAACTTGTACACGACCAGATATTAGTTTTGCAGTTGGTATGCTTGGAAGATACCAGAGTAATCCAGGATTGGATCATTGGAAAGCTGTAAAGAAAGTTTTAAGATACTTGAAAGGAACGAAGGATCACATGCTTACTTATAAAAGATCTGATCATCTTGAGGTGATTGGATATACAAATTCAGATTTGTTGGCTGCATGGATACACGAAAGTCTACATTTGGTTATGTGTATCTTTTAGCCGGAGGAGCAATTTCATGGAAAAGTGCGAAGTAGACAGTCATTGTTGCATCCACCATGAAGGCTGAATTTATGGCATGCTTTGAGGCCACAGTTCAGGCTAATTGGTTGCGGAATTTTGTTTCAGGACTTGGAATAGTTGACAGTATTGCCAAGCCGCTGAGAATTTATTATGATAACTCCGCAACCGTCTTCTTTTCTAAAAACGACAAGTATTCCAAAGGTGCTAAACATATGAAATTGAAATATTTTGACGTTAAAGAAGAAGTTCAGAAACATAAAGTGTCAATAGAACATATCAACACTGATCTTATGATTGCTGACCCTTTAACAAAAGGGTTACCGCCCAAAATATTTACTGGTCATGTTGTAAATATGGCATTATGTCTACCAATGAATGATGAATGTTGTTATTAATGCTTATTTGACACTCTGAGCTCATTGAATAAATAAAGTTTCTGAAATTTATGTTTTCTACTTTATGTATATGCATGTAAATTATGTTGTGGAAAACAAATTATGTTGTTATTGATGAAAATGACATTATGTTTGAACCTATTATGGATTTCTCATTATAAAGTCATATTAAGAAGAAAGGATGATATAGTAGTACATGGAAGGAAATGTGTCGATTGAAATGACATGTAACCGCCATGACTCTTATTCTTTCTGTATCCTTGATTTTGATTAATGATAGAACCAATTTATGTAAGGCCTTTTAAATGCGCATTTATGTAATTATTAAATCATGAAAGTATTATAAAGTGACTTACATGACTTAGAGTTTGGGTTTTATACCCGAATATGATTTAATAATAATAATAGAATTAAAGGGTTTGTTGGTTAACATGAGAATAAATATCTAATGATACCTAATGAAAAACCTACATCTGATGGAGATTGGGAATTAAGGTCAATAGGGTTCTCTTTCTGCAAATAATAGTAGTCTCACTGTTAACCATCACGAAAGTGTGTGACATGAACGGAATTGCTAAGACATAGATTGGGACAAAGGAGATAAAGTAATTGTTCAAGTAGATCACTTATGGATCAAGGTAAATGCCTATTCCTTCTTGATTGTATGAATGTGTGTGAGAATCATAATATGAAAAAAATCTGTATGTAAACATGAATGTATGAGTTCATTATCATGTTTTATTTACATTTTAAGCTTGAAAAGAATAAAAAATAATAACTAATTTTTATACTATAAGTTCTTATCTTTATCTTTTAACTATAATTTGTTGGTTATGTTGGTTTGAAGGGAATCATATTATTTGTGTGTGTTCTTGCCAGTTGACTTGGTCGCCGGTGACTTATGCAGGCGAGCTCGGACTCCGTCTGTATCGTGGTAGAACTCGTGCTTTCCTTAATATCTGGATGTTGTTCCTGTTGAGACAGAGGGCGCCCTAACGTCCGATTGCACTCCGACGATCAAGTCAGTACAGGACTTATAAGAAACAAGAAGTATCTAATATAATGCTTAGTAAAGTGTTAGCCAAGCGTTAGAAACATCCTACCTTCACCTAGGGTTTCAACCCCTTTTTATAACCACACATGCAGCAAATGCACTTGAGATAAGCAAATATTAACTGACAATAAGCACATTATCTTATATCTCTAACAGAAAATCACCTGCCACATGCACCAATGACCTTTAGGTGCTAAACTGCAGGCCACACTCTGTTATACATACACCTCCCTATATTTTTAGGGTTAACAACAAATATTTTATGTGCAGCAAATAAATAAAATATCTCTTTATATTTTATATTATATCTTTATAAAATATCTCTTTATATTTTATATTTAAACACATGCAACTTGAATTTAAATCATAGCACATCATAAGAAAACTAGGCCCATTAACCAAACAGGCCCAACACCGCTACCTTGACTCTAAGTCCATGGCCGAGCTGACCTCTGCCCCGAGAACCGAGTAGTAGCCGGTCCAAGACCGAGGACCGAGTTCCGAGTTCCTGTCCGGTACAAAAGTTAACTAATATCTTTCATTTAGATCGAGTGATATCCAATGATGTGTGTAGAAGAGGAAGAGAGGTAGGGGTGGCAAAGCGGGCCAGCCCGCCCCGCACTTGGCCCACCCCGCAAAGTTATTGCGGGTTAGAATTCCCGACCCGCACATAAGAGCTGGCCCGCGTTTTTTTTTTAAATTAAATATTATTTTTTTTACATTTTGTTCTTAAAAAATTGTCAAATTAAACCTATATATTTGTTACTATCAAATCCAAAAAAAAAATTTCTTCCTTTTCAAACATAGTCAAACATCAAAAAATTAAACATTAAGATAAATATCAAATATCACTATTCTTCCACTTCCAAAACATTAAACATACCTAATTCCAAAACATAAAACATAAACATAAACATTAATTAAAAAACATTAAACATAAACATTATTGACATTCTTCCATTTCAATAACATTGGATGTCGCCTTAGAAGAAATTTCATCCATTTTTTCATAATTATAATCTTTCCCGTCATCTACACACATTAAAATAATGACATTTTTTTTTTCTTGCGGGTTAGCGGGCCAGCCCGTCCCGCCCCGTTGCTGGCCCGCATGGGCCGCGGGTTAGCGGGTTGAAAAGGTTAGCCTGCCCCGCGTTTTTTACTTGCGGGCCGCGGGCCAGCCAGCATGACCTGCCCCACTTTGCCATCCTAAAAAAAGGGATTAGCTTGAACAATGTTTTCCAAATTCTCCCTTAAACATAAAGAACCTTGAAAGTTACATAATGTGTTTTTTCATTTTAGTCTCGCTTTTGTCTTGAAAGTGATAAACTACTTTTTTTTTTCTTTTTCTTTTCATTGTATAGTTAATATATTTAACACAATATAATACAAATAAAATAATATTAAAATAATCTAAATACAAATATTAATTATTACATAAATTTAACTAACACAAATATTTAATAATATAATAAAATAATAATAATTAATAAAATTAATAATAAAATAAAATTTTAATATAACACAAACATATATAGTTATTTATAATAAACAAATTATATAATAATAATTATTATTATAAATATAATAATATTATTTAATATAAAATTATTTTCTTATTATAACTTTTAAATTATTTATTTTTATATAACAGTTTATTATTTTCATAATTTTACATATGAGTATTTTTCATTAAATAAGTAGTATTTTATTTAAAAATAATTATTTAATATAGTACTAGAAAACTCATATTTTAAAAGACAAAAGATAAATTTATAATCTTATATTTTATACATTTAAAAAGAAATTTAAAACTATCTGACAATCTTCACTTCATTTACAATTTTCAATTAAATTTTTCAACTTCCACCCTAATATATCACAATCTAATGAGAATGACCTTGTTTACACTTTCTTCCCAAATTCTTATATATCCACCTCCTCAAATTTTCATATATAAAAAACCCAACCTTTTTATTAGAAAAAAATTACACCCTTACACTTTCACATAAAGGAGACCATATACAGGAGAGGAAAAAAAAAGTAAAGAAAAATTAAAATGACTTCTGTATTCTGTTTTTTTAGTTATAGTAGTTTAACTCTTTACTTTGTCCATTTTGTTCTTTCAATCTTTTCTTCAAATTTTCACCTATTTCCTTCCGTATTGGAGGACCGTTCCTTTTAGCGGCAGTAAGTGGCGTCAAGAAATGGGTCGCTGCCGTGCGGCGTCGGCGTCGGGCCCCGCCGACGATGACCCCAACCTCAGGTTGCTTTCCTTTTCCGATTACTATAAGCGTTTTTCTTTCCATTTTCGCCTTTCCACCTTGTTCACTGTGAAATTAATCGAGCTTGGTGACTAGGGAAATTATCTACAAAGATAGGGTTTACAATGTCGTGCTATGGAACGTGCTTTTCAACTCTCTTTAATGCTATACTCGCGTTTTTTTTTTGTTTCAATTTTGACGTGTGGACTTTGTTACTGTGAATTCAGTCAAGCGTTAAGGTACAATGCTCTACTTAAAATAATCGAGGGTTTCGAGTTTTTCAGAGACTTGATTCACTGGACTTAGGAGGAGGTGTCATTTCATGTGTTCTAACAATATAAACAGTGCATTGTTTAATTGGTGATGGAGAGGATTTGGGTGTACAGGATCAGGGTTTGAGTTTGCAGGGACTACATACAATCTTTATTGATCAAAGAGAATTTTCTCTGTTTTGTGTGTGATTCAGGCCACTACTAGGAGTTCTATACATTGTCAGTTTTTTTCCTGACATAAAAGATAAATGTATATCTTTTTTGGTACTAGAATGATTTTATTTCGTTGTAGATTTTGTTTGTGGGCATGCCCATGGATACATTGAAATTCTTCTTGAATGCTTCCTACTAGCTGCTACATATTTTTGTTGTAATGTTGTTTCTTTCGTTGCTTTCTTTTTTAGATTAAAGAGAAAAAAGGCTGCTCTGAGCACCGAAAATTCAGAAACTTTACCTACAGGTGATTTTGTTATGATCACATCTCATGGCTGCCCTCTTTTCCAAAAGGTCCATTTGCGTATTCTTTGACACTTTTTTCTAAATGTGGTAGGCCAAGGAATAGCTAATAGCAAGGTATCTCTTTATCACTGTAATTATTGCAACAAAGATATTTCGGGGAGGATTCGCATCAAGTGTGCTGTGTGTCAAGATTTTGACCTCTGCATAGAGTGCTTCTCTGTTGGTGCTGAGGTGACACCCCACAAATGCAATCATCCGTATCGGATTATGGTAAGCCTTCTACACATTGTTACTTTTCTTATTTACTACTGTCATAGAATTTGCATCTTCATATTTTTTTCTCTAAGATATTGGCTATGAATTGTAAAATCAGAGAAACTAAGAACTAAAGATTAAAGAGTTCTTCTGTCATTGATTTTCTGAGTCTCTCAACAAGTATTTATGGTACAGAGATTAGAAGCAGTTATGGTAACTGCTAGTAACAGAGTTGACAGTTATGATATCAGAAAAGTCAACTATAATACCTGAAATGACTGCTATGTTAAGAAACTGCAGCTGACATAACTAACTACAGTTGGCAGGGCAGAGACTAATCTATTGCTCACATAAGAAGCTATAACACTTAGCTAATGTACAATCCATTATACTCTATTATTTTTTTTTCAAAGGCTAACGTGTTTTTCTGTTGTTTATTTTCTGAATCTCTATATTGTACATGCTAACTGCTTGTAACAGAATTAACTGTTATATTAACTGCTTGTAACAGAATTAACCGTTATATTAACTGCTTGTAACAGAATTAACAGTTATATTAACTGTTTTTAAGACAGCTAAGATGAACCAAAAAACAGCTAGGATAACAAACTGCAATTGACATCACTAACTACAGTGGGTAAAGGCTAATCTATTGCTCACAACAAAAGTTAAAACACTTAAAGTGTGTTTGGATAGTGAATTTCACAATTTCAAGGAAATATAAAAGTACATTAATTTGATTTTTTTAATTTAAATTGTTTCATTTTCAAATGCTTTGTTACGATAAGACAATTCATATATATTGAGCTTTAAAGTTTTCTATCAAACAACATATTTTGTCATAAAGCTATTCAAATTCTCTATAAAAATGAATTATACTCTAAAAATTCTCCATCCAACACATTATTAAGCAAATATTCAATCACATAGACTCTTATGAATGATTCACAAAAGCTTCTTCCTTCCGTATGGTGCTTGTCTTTCCTTATAATAAAATTTTCTTTCATCAAAAGAAAGGTAGTAGTTTGTTGCTTGACAAACTAGATTGTTAGTAGTTTGTTGAATAGTTACTTAATCAGGGACATAATTGCATAATGATGATAACTTTTATTTGTAAATTTTTTGCATTATTGCATAAATGACGATAGCAATTTTTTTCCTTTGAATAATTTTTCTGAATGCACATGATATTTCTTTCCTTTGTCTTCACTTTATGGTCTTACCAGATGATAAAAACTGAATGGGAGTTCTCAGCTTTCTTGATATGCATGCTACCATAATAATATTCTTGTGATAAAAGTAATAAAAATTCCTTGTGTATGAAGGTTCCAACATATGTGCATCCATGTTCAATGTTAGTATATTGACGTATTAATTTAAGTTTTAAAGCATTTTCTTTTTGGTACAGGATAATCTATCTTTTCCACTTATATGTCCAGATTGGAATGCAGATGAAGAGATGTTACTTTTAGAGGTATGAGATTTTAGTACGGGGAAAACTCCTGTGTTATTTTTTTTCTTTTGCTATATGTTAAATATTGTATCCTAAATGATTTTTGTCTTTTTATATTACTTATCACATGTTATCTAAAATTGTGTTTCTAAATGAATTTTTCTCATAGGCCATTGAGATGTATGGATTCGGGAATGGGAATGAAGTTGCAGAATATGTTGGAACAAAAAGCAAATCTCAATGTATTGACCACTATAATGCTGTATATATGAATTCACCATGTTTTCCTCTCCCTGTAAGACAATTTGAGAACCATGTCATTAATATAATACATGCAACCATCATTTGAATGCATAGTATAATTGTTCATATGCACACCCAGGATTTGTCTCATGTTATGGGAAAGAGCAGAGACGAACTCTTTGCCATGGTTAAGGTACATGAAGCCAAAAAAGGTTTGTTTCTCAAGAACTAAAAATCATAACATTAGGAGATTTTGCATGCAAGACTTGATTAGTTTGTTTCATTCCATGACTTTACATGCATAATATGTAACCAACTAGTTGAATTGATAGGATTTAGGAAGTCATAGAGTTGAAAGAAATAAATGAAATGTATTTCTGAGTTGTCTTTACAAATGTGATTACAGTCTCAATTTATAGACGGTTTACAACCTAATTAAGGAAATAAATGATAGGTAATGAAAGCAAGAAATAATAGGTAATTAAAGCTATACAAATCAAATTAAATCACTAAAAGATACCAAATATGTCCTAACAAATAGAGAATGAAATCTGCACTTAATTACGGAATAATTGTCTCCTAATTATGCAACACTCCCTCTCAAGTTGGTGAATGTATATCTATCATTCCCAACTTGCAAGTAAGATCTTTGAACTGTTTTGTGGGAAGTCCCTTAGTAAACATATATGCTAATTGAAGTCTTGAAGGGATGTACTCGGTAGCTATAAGACCATTATCCAACTTCTCCTTAATGAAATGTCGGTCTATCTCTACGTGCTTTGTTCGGTCATGTTGAACTGGATTGTGTGCAATACTGATGACGGACTTATTATCACACACCAAACCCATACGAGCTTCATATTTTATTTTGAGGTCATCGAGTATGATCTTCATCCACAATAGTTCACAAACTCCTTGAGCCTTGACTCTAAATTCTGCTTATGCACTTGATCTTGCAACTACATTTTGTTTCTTGCTCCTCCATGTCACTAGATTTCCACCCAGGAACTTGCAATATCTTGTGGTGGATCTCCTATCAACAATTGATCCTGCATAGTCAACATCGGTATATATTTTCATGGATATGTTTTCCCCTTTTTTGAATAGCAATCCTTTCCCTGGAGAGGCTTTTAAGTATTGAATAATTCTATTTACTGCTTGCAAGTGTATTTCTCTTGGATCATGCATGAATTGGCTAACCACACTAACTACATAAGCTATGTCTGGCCTAGTGTGTGATAGATAAATGAGTTTTCCCACAAGTCTTTGATATTGTGTTTTCTCCACCTTTGGATTTTCCTCATCATTCCCAATCCTATGATTTTGCTCTATTGGCACTTCAGTGGTCTTGCAACCCAACTTACCAGTATCTTTGAGAAGATCAAGGATGTATTTTCTTTGAGAAATAAAGATGCCCTGTCTAGAGTAAGCAACCTCTATCCCAAGGAAGTACTTCAACTTTCCAAGATCCTTCATCTCAAATTTAGCAGTCAGTCTCTCCCTCAAAGTTTGTTTTTCAATTTCATCATCACCTGTAATAATCATATCATCTACATAGACCAAAAGTAGAGTAAGTTTACCATTTTGAGAATGTTTTATAAACAGAGTATGGTCACGTTGGCTTTGTCAGTACCCCAAAGGTACCATAGCTTGAGTAAACCTTCCAAACCAAACACAAGGTGATTGTTTAAGACCATATAGGGTGTTCTTAAGTTTCTACACCTTATTCCCTTCATTAATAGCACCATAACTAGGTGGAATCTCTATGTATACTTCTTCTTCCAAGCTAACATACAAGAAGGCATTTTTAACATCAAATTGATGCATCTCCCAATCAAAATGCGCTGCCAGGGAGAGAATAATCTTAATTATATTCATTTTTGCCACTAAAGCAAAAGTGATGGAGATCAAGATCAAGAAGAAATATAGGCCAAAGATCAAGGACAAGAGGAGGTAGAGGCCGAAGTTGAAGAAGCTCAAGAAGTCATTAGCTTACCTTATAGGCTTACAAGGAGCAAGTTTAAGGAATTAGGAAGTAGTGGTAGATTGTTTTCTCTTTTTATAGTGTCTCTTGTATAATGTTTAAATACATAGTCTTTAGGAAGGTGCTTAGAGGGAAACATTAGATATCTCTTTTGTAAAGCATCTTTAGGCTTTAGCTTAGAAAATTCTAGAAGCTTAGGCATTAGCTTAGGAGAGGCGTTAGCTTAGGAGACTCTTGAGTAGCTTAGGGTACAAGCTATTGTAGCTCATGACCGGCCCTTGCTCCTATAAAAGGAGGGCTTGGGTCCTTCATAATTCAGAATTGGAATTTGTAGTATCAAAACTCTCCCAAATTGGTGATTGAGTGTAGTGTGAACTTGTCTTCTCCTCTTCCTAGTCTCATCTTGAGAGCCTTGGTTCCCTCAAGTGGCGACAATTCACACTTATCTTGGAGCATTCATACTTCAAGTGGCGTGTTCATCAACCAAGAACTTCAACCACATAAGTCTTCTTTCTTCTCCATCTTCTCCTTTCATTTTCATGCTCATATGAACTCTAAAACATGTCTTAGGTTCTTTTCTAGCAATTTCATTCGGTGCTTTTGCTTTAGCTCATGATTTGTTCGTTTCATCTTCTCTTTTGCTGGATTCAATTGGTTCTTCTTCATTTCCTATTGATTTGTTCGGTGCATTTCATTTCCTAAGCAATGTAAACGGTTCATTTGCTTTCTTACCTCTTTTAATCGGTTCAATTGGCAAGAAATGGGTCTTCCATGTGAGTTTGGTGTTTGGTGCAAGTTTTGGTGAGTTCTTGAAACATAGAACATTGATCCATTTATAAAAGTGCCTATTCATTCTCCAACTCAAGTTGATTCCATAAAATGTCAAAGAATCATCTATATCTTGCTATTGGAATCATATCAAAAAGTCTCCCCATAATCAATCCCATAGGTTTGAGTATACCCTTGTGCAACCAACCTTGCTTTATACAGATCTAGTGTGTCATCAGACTTATACTTAATTGTGTATATCTACCTATAACCCACTGCCTTCTTATCTTTTTGTCTCTCTACAATCTCCCAAGTCTCATTCCTTTCTAATGCACTCATTTCTTCATTCATGGCTTGAATCCAGTTCTCATCTTTTAAGGTTTCTTGGACTGATGTAGGGATTCTAATAGAATCAATAGCTGAGAGAAAACTTCGGTGGTGTTGCACAGAAAGTTTTTTTGTAGACACAAATTGGAATATAGGATATTTGGCACAAGATCGTTTTTCTTTTCTCAAGGCAATGGGTAAATCATCTAGGTTAGGTTCAAAAACAGGATTTAAGGTGTCCTCAAGAATCTCACGCGTATGAGTTCTTACCTCCAGTTCGGACAATTGAAGTTGTTATAAGACCAGGACGGGTTCTTGTTTGCTGATATTGTTTCCCAACAAATTTGTCCTTATTATTCTTCTCTGGTAATGATTCTGGCGCAGGGTCTTTGTCATTCTCCTTAAGAATGAAATCCTGCAACAAAGGAAAAGGTGACAACTCAAGGACCTCAGCTTCTTGAATACTCTCCTGAAGCTGAGAACTAGGAAAGAAAGACTCTGTTTCATGGAGGGTGACATCCTTGGAAACATAAAATTTACGATATTGAGGGTGATAACATTTGTACCCGTTTTTTTGGGGGCATAACTGATGAAGACACATTTGATGGCCCGATGATCTAACTTACCCCCGATAAGGACTATGAACATGGACAAAAGCACGACAACCAAAGACACGATTTTGAATACTAGTTAAAATGGGAATAGAAGGATAGAATGTGGTCATAAGCTGAATAGGAGTAACACCCTCTAGAGAACCCGAGAGGGTAATCTATTAATCAAATAAGTAGTAATCAAGACAACTCCCCCCAATAAGATCAAGGAACATACGTTTGGAAAAGTAAAGCTCTAGTAACCTCAAAGAGATGACGATTTTTCCTTTCAGCAACCCCATTTTGTTAAGGAGTGTCCACACAAGTTAATTCATGAACAACTCCATTTTCTTTAAGGAACTTGGAAAGGTTTTGGTTCACATATTCTCTTCCATTATCAAAACACAATCTCTTAATTGAACTTTCAAATTGTGTTTGAACCATTATGTAAAAATTTACAAACAGGTGACAAACTTCAGACTTATCTTTCATGAGGAATATCCAGGTAACCTGAGTACAGTCATCAATAAATGATACAAACCATTTTGCACCCGAGATATTAGGAATAGGTGAAGGTCCCCATACATCTGAGTGAATAAGATCAAAAGGTTTAAGACTTTTATTACCTTTGGGAAGAAAAGTTGTCCGATGGTGTTTAGCAAACTAACAAACATCACAATGAAAAGACTCAGCAGACACTTTTGTAAATAAAACAGGAAATAAGGATTTTAGGGTACTAAATAGAGGATGACCAAGACGTCTGTGTTGAAGCCATATCTGAGAGGATGACCAAGATTCAGGGCCTTTTTGAAGATTAGAAGTGTGTGGTTGTAGTCTAGCACACTTTTTATTTTCTTCATGGTGTAAATAATATAATCCGCCTTGCTCTTTAACAATTCCAATAGTCTTCCCAGTGGCAAGATCTTGAAAAACACAATAGGAATGAAAAAATACCACTACACAATTTAAATCTTGGGTAACCTTTTGAATAGACAAGAGGTTATTAGATAGTTTGGGAACATGAAACACATTTTTTAAAGGAAAGGAAGGTTGAAGGTGGATGTTATCACAGGGGGTATTGGAACCATTAGCAACAGTAATATGTTGGTTAACAGATAAAGTAGTGTAGGATGAAAAATAAGAGGAATGAGGTGTCATATGATCAGTAGCACCAAAGTCTATAATCTACATATTTTCAGTACTAGAAGCATTAAAGGATAAGAAATGAGAACTCTTACCACTCATAGTTAAGGAACAATAGCTAGATGTCTTACTAAGGGAGTCTATGAGAGCTCAAAATCAACTAAGCTTTTGCAGATTGGCAAAATTTGGTTTTGTTCACAAAAAAAAATTGTCGAAATTTTTTTCTGGCAGCGGTTTACGGCGGCGGTGGTCAACGGTTGGCAATGGTAGTCAACGGTACAAGGTGGTGGCTAGTAGAGAGAGAAAAAAAATAGTTGCATCATTGAAGACGGCCAAAAAAATAATTGTAGCAATGAAGGCTACTTAAAAAAATAATTGCAGCAATGAAGGCTGTCCAAAAAAAAATAAAAATTGCAGAAGCATCCAGATTGAGAGCTCTGATACCAAGTTGAAAAAAATAAATGAAATGTATTTCTGAGATGACTTTACAAATGTTATTACAGTCTCAATTTATAGATTGTTTACAACCTAATTAAGGAAAGAAATAATAGGTCATTAAAGCTATACAAATCAAATCACTTAAAGATAACAAATCGGTCCTAATAAATAGAGAATGAAATCTGCACTTAATTATGGAATAATTATCTCCTAATTATGCAACACATAGATATAATATATAATAGAGATATTGAGAAGAAAGTTTGAGTTTCTCACTTTGGCACCCAAGTTTGTTTTTGTTTTTTTACAGCACTTTGGCACTCAAGTATATATGTGTGTGTAGAAAGGAGCAATGAGTACATTGATAGAAAATAAAGCAAAGCAAATAGTGTGTGCAGATGGCGACGTGCTACAATTCATAATTGGGAGAAGACAACATTTTACAATTACAAGTTCATATAATATATTATCTAAAGTTTTAATCTAGTACTTCCCTTCAAGCTGAAGCAAGTTGATCATTCAAGTTGACATAATTAGTTGAAATTTCCTTGGCCAGAATCTTCTCTCGAATAAAACAATAGTCAATCTTTATTTGTTTGGTTCTTTCACAGAACACTTAGAGGTGATGTGAATGGTTGTCACACAAAATCTTAACTCTTGAAGAAGTTGTTTAATCCATATCAATTCACTAATGATTTTTCATAATTCTATACTTTGCTTTTGCATTAGATTGTGCAACAACAATTTGTTTCTTACTCTTCCATGAGATAATATTACCTCCAATGGGTATACAATTCCTAGTAGTAGATCTCCTATTTATAGGACATCTTGCCCAATCAACCTCACTATACCCCCAAAGATTTGGGTATTTCTTTTTCATATAACATATGCGGGCCTATAACTCTCTTAATATAAATTAGAATACCAATCACAACATTCTGTTTATCAATATGGGGAGCTTGCATAAATTGACTAACAAAACCTACTGCAAAAGAAATGTCAGGTCTTGTGATTTTGAGATTAGTGTTTTAAAAACATTGAAAGAGCACCAACAATCTTAAGAATCCTCACATGCAGTGTTAGAAACAATAAAAGAAGAGTTGGAGTCCTTACTAGTCATGGTTAGAGAGCAAGTACTGGAAGAAGGCTTATTGAGAGAATCCATGAGAGTGTTTAGGTGTTCAGTTTCAGCTTGAAGGGTAGGTATTCTCTCTACATTGTAGTTGAAAAAGCCTTGCCAATACTTTTAGAATAAAAAATTTATTGATTTGCCTTTTTGAGGATTGACCCTTCAATTTCATTAAGCGATTGGGCCCTTCTCCTTTCCATGTAGCTCTAAGCAATTTTCTTTAGTGTGCCCAAGTTTCTTACAATAGGAGCACCAATGTTCTTAAGTGAGTGCCTTTCTAGAAAGCAAGGCAATTCCCTCATAAAATGGCCCTGCGAATCTTGAGAAGAACTTAAAATCTTGAGATCGTTCAATAACTTGAGCAAAAGAATAACTTCGCCAGTCGGGGAACACATTAGATATTTACCTAAACCTGTAGGTCCTTGAGCAGATCCTACATTAGCTCCAAGACGTTGGTCTCTAACTAGAAAAGTAAATGCTTGAGCTTGAGAAGCTTCTGGACCAGTGGGCCCATAAAACTCACTAGGATAAGCGTTATTACAATTTTCAAATGTCAAATTTTGATATTGGTTTAGTTCAATCCACAGACCCATTAGGATTCCATAATACTCTGCAATAGAGAGAATTTCTTGTTGATGTGAGTTGATTTTAGGATTGCACATTTTATTGGTTGCTCTTTATTTGAGATTTTTGAATTAGCAATTTAAGGTGAGAACCCTAAGAACATTCTCATTGGACACGAACTTAATCAAGTGGTTAAGTAAGTGTGAAGGTTCACTTCAAAAGGGCAAAAAGAAAAGACAATTATAAGGTGACAAATGATGCAGCGGAATTAGAGATAAGGAACAATTAAAGAGAACCAACAATTTAAAGACAACATGAAGGAATATAGAGGAAGGGGAATGGAAGGCGCAAAAAGGAATTGAAAAGGTGAAGAGATGAAGAGAACTTATGGGAGAAAGGAAGTCACGCCACTTGGAGTAGATGGTCTCCAAGATGAGTGATGCAAGAGCCGTCACTTGAGATATTACCCACCCAAGATAAGACCCAGCGCTGCCACTTGGGATTTACCCACCCAGATAAAACCCAAATAACTCAGAGTACTCAGACTCACAAATTCACTCAAGCAGAGTTTCTTTACTTCCAATTTCAAGTTGAAAATACATGACGCAAGACACCCTATTTATAGGATGGGGTGCCTTGGTGGGCAAGATGGGTGAAGGGTAGAAATGGCAAGGGAGAGGGGCTACCTAGGGTGTTGACCATGGTCAAAACTGCACCTTTAGGCAAAGCTTCTAGAAGGTAGGTTAAAAACCCTAAGTCTAGGTGCCTTGTCTTGAAAAAGTGGGCTTGGTACAAACCCATTTCGCTAAGTACACTCCCTTTTATGCTATGTGAACCTACTCTAGCGTATTTTGCTATTTGGACCCCCAAAGTGAGCTCATTTATTTACAAACATGTTTTTGTCTTTTAAAAAGACCAGAAGAAAGAACATTTGGTATTCTGGTCTATGCCCAATTCTTCTTTTGGTAAGGTCCGTCTGATCTTTGGTGGGGTCTTGACTTGATTGCTGAGATGACTACTCACAGTGTAAATTGTCTCGAGTCCTTGGTCATCTTCTTGGCTACTTGGATTGTATCACCTGTTTTGCACCAAATATCTTACTTTCTAACTCATAGCAAGTAGAGATATCCTATTTCATAGAGTAAGTATTTCCAAGATATTCTCAAATTTCTTGTGCACTTGAGTAGAACATGTATTTTCGATTGATATGTATAGTCATGGCCCCAAAGGAACTTTATGATACGTGAGCTATAATTGTCTCAAATGTGAAAATTAGGATTAGGATTATCCTAAGATACAACCTCCCTTTCAATATGATTAAGCCTATGTATTCCCTTCAATGTGTCTTGGATGATATGAGCCCATTGAAGGTAGTTTCAAATGTTGAGACGATTATCTTTGGGCAAGTGCAGAAGATTGACATTACTTGATGGAGAAATTGTAGTGGATAAGGAATTGGTTGCTATGCCAAGAAATTCCTTTTTTTAATTACCAAACAGGTTAGAAACCAACAAATAAAAAAGGAAATGTGAACAATACTCCTTCGAAGGAGATACAAAAATTGAGGCAAAAGGTCTAAATAGATTTGAAACTGTCACCTATAGGCAACTCGGATGCTGACAAACAGTGGCTCGTGAAACTTGCGTGCAGACGCTCATGGCTGCTTCAGTGCGGTGTGACTCTAGGTGGCGGTGCACAACTTGGTGTGGTTGCTAGTTAGAATGGATACTCTGTTGGCGACAATGGCGATTGAGATTGTGGTAGTGAGACAAGAATTGGTGCACTCCAAACAACTCTAAAAAGATAACCACAACTAAGTTGGCAACAAATAAGATGTGAAAGCATAGCATCCAAGATTTGGTTCTTTAAATTCAATTATAAACTTCTGATTTGGATATGGAGGACTATAATTGGGTTTCAGGCTCTGAGCTTTATCATAGATTTCTTAGAAACTGGACTTTAAGCGTAACTCAACCTAAAAAATTTGGCTTAATAAGGTGAGGTTTGCACCCATGCTATAATTTAGCCATATTTCTAGTTGATGTGGGATCTCCAATAAGATAATGTTTCACTTACCTCTTTCTCTAGGTTGTCGTAGTGTCCTTGACCAAGAAACCAAAGCATTATTGATGCGGACCATGACAAGTAGTTCTTTCCTTTGAGTTTTCAATAGTAATGTTAGGTGTTATAGAAATAGACAGAATTGGACCAAAGGAGAAGAGTGAAGACATGTTTCTTGGTCACGAAAATTGTAAAAAAAAAGTCACCTTTAAACAAAGGACCAAAGGAGAAGAGTGAAGACTCCTGCTCATCAATGACCGAAAAAAGATAACACCTAACTGTGAGTTTACTGGAAAATAATTGGTGGAAAAAAATTAATGGCTGGTGTTGGTGGTGGACATCAGTGGTGGCAGACAGGGATGGCCAATGGCAGCAGGTTCTGATGGAGAGCGGTGGACGGAAATAGAGAGCAGAATGGGAATTGTACTTGTTTTGATTCCAACATGAGATATTCAGATGACGAGTCTGAGTTGCTCACTTTGTCACCCAACTGTATATTATATATTATGTTATACACACACATATCAAAAAGGGAGCAATGAGTATGCTGCCATAAAAGATAGCAGAGCAACCTGTGGCAGCAGGCTAAAATTCATAATAGAGGAGAAGAAAACACTTTTTGATAATTACAAGTACATATAATATATTATCTAAAGTTTAAATCTAATTAATAGAAGTGCAATTACAAACATGTATTCATTTAGAATCTTGTAAATATGTTAGAATCCTACAGATATAGTACCTGATGATATTAGGATCAATTAGATGATTCTGTATATATATTATTAGCCTAAAATGGGATAACTGAATACTATAATTAGGTTTTCTCCCCTATAAATTAACTAGCTCAGTTGAGATCTAAACACACGAAATTGATCATATGCCTTCTTTGTTTCTCTGTTCTGAACATATACAACTAGTTCCATGATTTTAGTTGGAAAGGACTTAGCTTAAATAGGAGGAGCAGGAGGAGGAACCTTTTGTGAAGGGGAAACCTTCAAAAGAGATTTCTCTCTTTTTCTTTGTAGTAATGCCCATTACATGTGTTTGGTAATTTTTGAAAATTAAGTTCTTTTACTAACATCCTAGCACTTGGGGAATCCACCACCCTTAAAAGCTAGTAGTTGAGGAAGAGAATCAAATACTTAAATACTCCACTGAGCATCTCATATACTCAATGTGGGACATAAACACACCCAAAATACCCAAGTTCCTATTATTGTTCTACATTTTAAAACCCATTACATGTTATTCCTGCAGAATTTTCTCCAACTGCTGAGCTTATGCTGAAAGAAGAAGCTCCCTTCTCTGATGTAGTAAGGTACAATTCACCCTTTAACTGTGATTATTTGAATCAATCATTTATGAATCTGCTAATTCTTTGGCGTAACATCTCAGCTATGAAGAAACAAAGAAGGAAGAAATCAATAATCAAGCAATCTCCAGGTTAACCTCAGGTACTAACATATGGTGTGAGAAAAGTCTGTTTTCATCATTTTTGTACTGAAATTTTTATTGGGTATAACTTGTATGCATGATATGGGTTCAGCATGTGGCAAATCTTACTCAAGTACAATTAAGAAGGCTTCCAACTTGAGCCAAAGTAATGATGAAGTCAAGGTTGAAGGTATGTTTTTTTGAAGAATGCTGTGTGAAATACTGCCTCTTCATTTAGCATTGAGTTATTATTTCTTTTGGTATGTTACTTTCTCTTGAAAGAACGTAAACATCGGCTAGTTTAGGAATTTTGAATGACTAAATCTAAACTCCATATTTTAAAAGTATTTTTAAAGATCATTTTTCTTAAATGATTATTATTCTATAATTTGTGCATTGAGTGATAATTTTTAGATCAACACACTCAGGAGTTTTTGTTTCTAGAATAAATTGATCATTATTTGAGGATTGAGTTATTCTAGAACCAATTTGATGTCACCAAACTCTCAACAAATAGGAAAATATTTGACATTCCTAATTTGGGGTTGGACATAATTTCTCAACAAATCCAAACCTCACCAAACTATGGGACAATAAAATTTTATACACCCGCAACATTTCTTTGGGTTTGAAAGTTAAAGTTATAAGCTGAAGAAACTTGATACCAATTTTTGTATCAACGACATACTACTAGACCAAAAGTTATAGCTGATAGCTAGGGTTCAACTCTTTCTACTTAAGAGAGTAGCAATTCAAGTGTTATGATTTGATTGACATGACCCACTTGACCTTTGTCACATCACAAGACAATTGAGGCCACAAGACAATTCAGTTTTATTGCATATCTAAAAAATTAGGTAAATCATTGAAAACAAATTTGGGCTATCATGTTACAAACAAAATGGAAACAAGTTTGTATTTACATGTTTGGCGGCATGGACCTTGAGCTTCCGAAAATTATACATAAATGTTAATGGCATACACGTTAGTGGCATAAATGTTAGATACACACACATACAAATAGCTGAAGCTGCACGGAAATTCTTTGAAAATATAAAAGACCTGAATGAAACTGAATCTTGGAATATGAAAAGATGCAAAAATTCTTCTGTTGTATTCCCACACTGTTGCCTTAGGAATCCTCCATGAATAGAATGAAACATATCCATGTAGCAGCAAAATCTTGTGTACAACTCGAGTGAACATATCGTGTTAAGGGATATCCAATTGAATCTCTCTAGCAAGCCACAATGCAGATGATATGTAATGTATTAAGAAATGGATTTTAAGCCTAACTCAACCTTATAAAACCGACTTATAAGGAGATGTTTGCACCCACTTCTAAACTATGAAATGTTCTTATCTGTAGTCGATGTGGGATCTTCAATACACCCCCCTCACGCCGATGCTGCCAACTCATGTGTGAGACTATATAATGAGTGGTTCGATAACAATCCGATAACGGGTGACCTGATTAGCCCAACAAACTCTCGCTAGGATAGACTCTAAATGACTCTGATACCATATTAAGAAGTATACCTCAAGCCTAACTCAATTTTATAAAACCTGCTTATAAAGTGAGGTTTGCACCCATTTATATATTATGAAATGTCCTTATTTCTAGTCAACGTGAGATTTCCCACAATATGAATTTGCAAGTCATTAATATTGGGTTCACCAAGTTTATCCACCCAATATATAATACAAGAACGGAGGCTATGCGACAATAGAGAACGACAACTTCTGCTGTCATGGCATCATATCAACCAATTGCAACATTATTTCCCATCAATGCAACAAATGCAATGATATAAGATTTGCTTCTATCGTTTGGAAACTAGCAGTCTCTCAGAGATATGTTGAACCAATATTTTTTTTGGAGATCTGGTTGTTTTGACTTCTATGAACTCTTCATTGTTATCTTCCCCCAATGACTAAATCATATGGAAGTCTAGTCTTACCAACTTTGAAGTATTTGCATGCAAGAAATTCACCTAATCTACCAGTAACTTTCACTTGAGTAGCATCAAAGGTACTAGTTTGTAGTCGTTCTCTCTTGCAAAAGGCCGGCAAACTAAAATGAGCTTCATCCAGAGATTCATCTATAGTTTCACCCAAACCAATAGGATCATAATCAACATGGATACTAATAGTAGAGGGCTGGCAAGTTTGATCTTTATTAAGAATTAGACTTTAAGCCTAACTCAACCCCATAAAACCGGCTCATGGGGGTGAGGTTTGCACCCACTTATATACAATGAATTGTCCTCATCTCTAGTCGATGTGGGATCACCAACACCCCCCCTCACGCCGAGAATGACAGCTCGTGCGTGGGATAACATATTATGGGTAGTCCGATAACGGCCCGATAGCGGGTGGCCTGGTAAACCCAACAAACACTCGCTAGGATAGGCTCGAATTGGCTCTGATACCATATTACGAAGTGGACTTTAAGCCTAACTCAACCCCATAAAACCGACTCATGAGGTTGAGGTTTGCACCCACTTATATACAATGAAAGGCTCTAATCTCTAGTCGATGTGGGATCTCCAACACACCCCCGTCACGTCGAGACTGCTAACTCGTGCGTGGGACTATATATTATGGGTGGTCCGATAGCGACCCGATAGCGGGTGGCACGATAGGCCCAACACAAACACTCGCTAGGATAGGCTTGAAATGTCTCTGATACCATATTAAGAAGTGGACTTTAAGCCTAACTCAACCCCATAAAACCGGCTCATGGGGTGAGGTTTGCACCCACTTATATACAATGAATTGTCCTCATCTCTAGTCGATGTGGGATCTCCAACAATCTTCAAAGTTCACATTATTATGCAACACTGCCCCACTGAACCTGCTTGTGGATCTTCTTTAATAGTCCAGTCAACAGTAAATGATTCTTGTTCACCGCAAAATGGTGGGGAAATTATGCTTCCAGAATTATTATCCTTCATTTCAGAAAAGCTGCTAATCTGAGCAGGTTTGGTCTTGAAACCATTGGCCCGTGCATAACTGAAATCTGGTGCAGTTTTCCAATCAGCAGGTGGCCAGTTTGGGCATTCTCCAGTCTTCCTTCTTGGAATGATCCGTTCATTTGCTAATCGGACATGATCTGAAGGTTACAAATTATCAGACTCTGCAAGTGAAGAAACAAAAGACAAAGTCCAAACAGGTTCTTGAACTGGAAGTTTAGGTACTTTTTTGCTAATCAAAATTAAAAATTCTATTTGCTCTAGAGGAACTAGATTCTGCCATGGTTAGCATATGAAGGAAATTTTCCAAGTGGAATTCAGAAGTCCTATCTAATAATAAACTAGAAAGCTCCATGAACAAGGAATGATAATCTGATTCTTTAGTGGTGTTAAAATTGTTGCCCTGCAAAAGACAACTACATTCAACTTGTTTTTTTGATACACTGCCACAGGTCTTTATAACATTTATGTAGAACAGCTTCTCAATAACAATGACTTTCAGATGTTTGAAAATATCAAAACCAGAATGCTTGAGTTGATCATATTTATTAGTATGAACTTTATGAATTTAGCGATGCGCTTATGGCAGAGCCCAATCTATCAGTGACTTTTTTGAACTACAATCAACATGACCTAAATATATTGGTTCCCGAGTTACCACCTTTGAGATAACGGGAATACCAAAACTTTTCATGACGATGGAAAATTTTTCTTGCTCCATTTCCTTACTATTCTTGGTCAGTTCTCCAAAATAATGAAAGTCCAAGGTTATTTGAATGTTTAAATTCCCTTTTCAACTTATCATCACACCGCAGATGAGACCAAAGGAAGGATGCAACGAAATCCACTTATCTTGCATAGTGGGAAACTCCAATTTGGGAAGACATTTTTTTAGATAAATGACATCCTCAACACAACAAACCAGATTTTAGTCTATTAAAGGAAAAGAAAGAATAGGGTAAATCCCTTGTGTATATTGAACACATAAGGTTATGTTTATATAGGAAAAGAAACATATAGGCTAAGTCCATTACATAAATATGAAATATCTAACAATATCCCATAATATCTAATAATATCTAATTATATCTAATAATGTCTAACACTCCCCCTCAAGCTCCCCAGCTTGTTACAAATGTAATCAATCTTAGGCCCTCGTAAGGGTTTAGTAAAAATATCTACTAATTGTTTATTTGAATTAACAAACTCAGTCTTGATATTTCCCGATATAATCTTTTCTTGAATGAAATGACAATCAATCTCAATATGTTTGGTCATTTCATGAAAAATTGAATTTGAGTTAATATGAAGAGCAACCTGATTATCACATATAAGTGTCATTTGAGTGACCTCTCCAAATTGTAATTCTTTAAGTAACTATTTAAGCCATGTAAGCTCACAATCATCATCTGAATAACAAACGACTTTTGTATGGTTATTATGACCATATAACAAACCTTTTCCAGGGGAGCCTTTAATGTACTTCACTATACGAATGACTGCATTCCAATGATCTTCACATGGAAAATTAAGAAATTGACTCATCACACTGACTGCAAAGGAAATATCAGGATGAGTAGTAGTGAGATAGTTCAATTTTCCAACTAATCTCCTGTACTTCTCAAGATTTGAAAGAGGCTCCCCCTGATTGGGTAAAAGCTTGACATTGGGATCCATGGGAGTATCAACATATTTCGAATTCATCAACCCAATTTCCTCCAAAATATCCAATGCGTATTTTCTTTGAGAGATAACAATACCAGTATTGGATTGTGCTACCTCAATCCCCAAGAAATATCCGAGTTTTCCATGATCTTTGGTCTGAAAATGTTGACAAATGTGTTGTTTTACTTGTGAGATGCCATAGGGATCACTGCCTGTAAGTGTAAGAATTGATGGCTTAAATAAGATGGGGGTGAATTGTTTATCAAAGATTTTCGCAAAGATTGAATAAGAATGAACCTTTATCAAACAATCACAGATAAGTAGTTAAGGAAATCAATCAAACAATGATATAGAAATTGTTTACGGAATTTTAACCGATTGAAATTACGTTTTAATCGATTGTTTATATCAGCAGCAAAAGCAGAATTAAAACAAACAGTTATAAGGAGTGTGAGAGAGAGATTTACACAACCAATTTTATACTGGTTCACTCAACCTTGAGCTACATCCAGTTCCCAGAACAACCACTGGGTTCCACTAGTAATCACTTACAGATTACAACAACACAACCACAAAGAGGTGACCTTGAAAACCACAAGACCCACTCACCCTCTTTGCATCCACACACCTCAAGTCAGAACACCCTCTGACTTTGCAGGATTTCACACACACTTACAAGTTTATGAAAGCACAATTACAAGAATCATGAAAGGAATAGAAAACACCTGAGATTACAGAAACCAGGAAGTCCTATGATCAGATCTTGTTCCAGTGCAAAGCTAAACAACAATCTTGCAAATTTAGAAAAACTTCTTTTAAAACTAATCTCAATCTCCTTTTGTTTGATTTCAAACTGTGTAAGAACTTGTGTATTTTGTTTTGAAAGAAATGCTATATTTATAGCACTTAAAAAACTAGCCGTTCAAAGCAGCATTTATGCGCCAAAGCAATTTTGATCACACCCAAAACAGATTAACAGGTTTTCAAAAAACTATTAGGCAATGTTACAATCAACCGATTGAAAATTCGTTTTAACCGGTTGAATTCATTAGGTAGTTACATAACCAAGTCAAAACCAGTTTTAAAACCTTTAAACAAGCCAAGTGACAAACAACCGTTTATTTCGATAATTCAACCGGTTGTCTTTCTCTTTGCTTAGAAAAATACTTTTCTTTTTAAAACTGATTGGCAAGCTTTGTGCAAGGGTCATGAATTGATCTTTACATAGATTCTAAACACTCTAATTTAAACCCAAACCAAAAGCAACACAACTTCAAGCTTCATCATGGATTTGAAACATCAAAGTTCCCATGCTCTCCAGTAAGAACAATGTCATCAACATATACTACAAGATAGATACACCCAGCACTCGAGTGACGATAAAAAATTGAATGATCTGCTTCACTGCGAGTCATACCAAACTATTGAACAACATTGTTAAATTTTCCAAACCAAGCCCTAGGAGACTTCTTGAGGCCATAGAAGGATTTGCGAAGACGACATACCAATCCAGAAGACTCCTCTTGAGCAACAAAACCGGGAGGTTGCTCCATATAAATTTATTCTTGCAAATCCCTATTAAGAAAAGCATTTTTGACATCCAGTTGATTAAGAGGCCATTCTTGAAGAGTAGCCATAACTATGAATAAGCGAATAGAAGCCATCTTTGCCACTGGAGAAAAAGAATCACCATAGTCTAAACCAAAAATTTGGGTATAATCCTTAGCCACAAGACGAACTTTGAGACGATCAATAGTACCATTAGGACCAACTTTGATAGCAAAAGTCCCCCTGCAACTAACAACAGATTTCCTAGATGGTAATGGAACAAGTTCCCAAGTTCCATTATTCTGAAGCGCATTCATTTCATCAAGCATGGCCTGACGCCAACCAAGATGAGCTAAGGCATCACCTACAAATTTTGGAATGGATACATAAGAAATAGACGAAAGGCAGGTATAAAAGGGTTGAGATATGCATGTGTTTATATATTCTGTGTATCACTCATTAGTGGTGTTAGTCTGTTAACCCTTTTGAGGCAAATATTATATTAACCAAATTGAGTTCAGATCTAATCTCTCACTAATATTCTTTTTGACATTGGCCTATTTAATATGGAGCCCAACTAATAGTAATCCATGTTCATCTTAACCTACATATTTCCAGTACTTATGTCCTATGATATTTAAATGCTTCATAGTTTAAAAGAAATAGTTTGTCTTGTCAGCTGCTTGCTCAGATGGGAAATTAATAAATATAATTCTTTCATTGATATGTGGAAAACTGCATTTCATTTAGGAGAGTCTCAAGCAGATCGGAGCGTTGGAGAGAAGAAACCTAAATTATCAGGGGAAGATAGGCCTTCTATTACAGAGTTGAGTGGATACAGTTTTAAGAGAGAGGAATTTGATGTTGAATACGACAATGATGCTGAGCTAGTGTTGGCTGATATGGAATTTAGGAACACTGATACTGAAGCTGAACATCAAATGAAACTGCACGTGCTCCATATCTATTTAAAAAGGTACATCCGAGTACCTACTGTTTTTTGTGAAAGAAGAAAGCTTCTCACTTTTATGTATAAAGCAAAACCATATAGGTTTTATTAAATTATTCCTAAGTTTTACTCTTGGAAGAAATTGTACTCTTGGAACAATTCTATGTAATTATTAAATTATATCTATATTTTTACTTTCACATCTATCATAATAAAATTCTTTCATTATAAAAAAGATCAGACATTATTCTGTTTGTGCAAATTTTAAAATTGTCAAGCCATCCAAAATAGTCTCTAATCTTTACCCCAAGATTACCTGATTATGAGTTGAATATTGCATCTTCATTGGTTTCTATTTTATCTATTTCTTACTTAGGTGTTCGTTTTTAGGAATATGAATGCAATCTCATCTCACTAAGGAAATTTTCTGAATGTGCTTTAGTATTTTTTTCCACTTAGCATATTGATTTATTTTTAGCAAGAATGATTATGAAGATAATAATTAACAAGTACTATTTCGAGAGAACAATTAAAACATCTCAATTTCCATAGGACTCTTGAATGCCATGATTCTAGAGGGTAACCAATTAATAAAGTTTGTTGCAGCTAGAATACCTTCAAAAATTTTATGGACTGTATTTTTGGAACAATGTGCTCTAGTTTGATCTAAGAGATTTCCATTTTTTTCTTTCAGCAATTTCATTTTGTTGGGGTGTTTTGATACAAGATTAATGAATTATGCTCTCTTTTTGACAAATTGGTGTAATGTCATGATCGAAATATTGTTTTTCATTTCCTGGCTAAGTCTCTTCATTGAAATGCCAAAGTAATTTCCAATCATCATGAATAAAATTGGAAAACCAAGCTTACTTCATACATGTGATTATAATGAAGAACTAATACTAAAGATGAACGTGCACATACAAAAGAAGAGTTGTAGTTCTCTGTTGCAGAAACTTCTATATAGATTAGAGAATTACAGAAACTGTTATGAAGGAAACGCAGAAAAGTCAGTTAGAACTAACAGTAAATAGAAAAAAGACATATCTCTAACACCCCTACAAGCTCAAGGTGGGTAAGATATATTTTGTAGATCAACCAGGGCGTGCTTGGATCTAACCAAAAGAAATCTTGTTGGAGATAAAGGCTTAGTAAGTATGTCTTCCCACTTATCATGGCCAACAATATGTTGAACAATCATTTGCTTGGAAAATGCTATCTTGAACGAAGAAAATATCAAGTTCCTTATGCTTTTAGCATGTAGAATGGGATTATGAGAAAGATTAACTACATTGAGATTGTCGCAATAAACAACTGGAACATAATGAGGGATAATAAGTTCACTAAGTAGTGTGTTAAATTCTTTAGGGAAGACATAAACATTAAGCTGGAATTAAATGTTCTTAAGACAACATGTGTGCTTTATTTATATTAAGAAAAATGAATCAATACAATAAAAAAAGAGATTTGATATCCTTTAATAACAAATATACTAGAATAAATAAAAATTTCCTAATAATACATAAATAATCTAGATATTCTTGATTTTATAGGATTAGCTATGTATTCCTATAATCATAACAATATTCCTAATTTTATAAGACTGGTTTCTTAATTCTACAATTATAACAGTCCCTCTCAAGTTGGAGCATATAGATCGTATCTGGCAAATATAACAATCTTCAGTCCTCTTAAAGAAATGGTGAATAGGTCAGCCAATTGTTAATTAGAGTTGATAAATCTAGTGGTGATGTCTCTAGACTCTAATTTTTCTCTTATGAAATGATAATCCACCTCAACATGTTTGGTCCTCTTATAAAAGATATGATTATAGGCAATATGTAATGTTGCCAGGGTTTTCTCATAAAAGGTACATTTGGAAACTTTCTTAAAATTTAAACTCTTTGAGGAGTTATTTTAGCCATATTAGCGTACAAGTGACTAATGCCATTACCCTATATTATGCTTTTGGACTTGACCTTGTCGCAAAATTTGGTTTCTTATTTTTCCATGATACAAAATTTCCTCAAACAAGAACACAATACCTTGAAGTGGAGCGTCCATTGATTGGTGTCCCTACCCAATTAGTATCAAAATACCAAATAATTTGAGTATTTCCTTTATTTTCATAAATGAGGCCTTTTCCAGGAGCCTTCTCAATATACTTTAGGATCCGTATGAAAGTATCCCAATGGTCTTAACAAGGAGAGTTTAAAAATTGACTTACTGCACTCCCTACAAAGGTGATGTATGAGTTAGCTTACCAACTAGCCTTTTGTATCTCCCAACATCAATATGAGATTCTCCTTGGTCAAGTACAAGTTTGACACTTGGATCCATTGATATGTCTACTAGCTTAGCATTTATCATCCCTGTTTTTTCTAGAATGTCGAGAGCATTTTTTTAGATATGACCAAACCATCCTTGGATTGTGTCACTTCTATTACTAAGGAAATACTTCAAGTGTCCAAGATCTTTTGTTTGAAACTTTTGAGCAAGATATTGTTTCAGTTGTACAATACAGGTACATCCTTAGGTGAATGGCAATAGAACCGAGAATGATCTACATCATTTTGTATCATTCCAAATTGTTGGATGAGAGTCTGAAAACGCTCAAATCATGTATGGGGTGAATGCTTGAGGCCATATAGGGACTTGCGTAGATGACTTATTGTATTAGATAACTTTTTCTTAGCAAAAAAATTCAGGAAGTTGTTCCATGTAGACTTCTTCATCAAGGTCATCATGTAGAAATGCATTTTTTATGGTAAGCTGAAAGAGTCCAATGCCGAATAGTTGTCTTAGATTTAAAAGTATAATATATTTCTACTATATTACAATAATGAGGCCATTGGATCTATCAATACATAAGCCTATTAGTTTTTTTAGGAAATGTAGAGAGATAATTCTAGGAAACAAATCCTGGTAATCATAGGATTGATTTTGAATACATAATCCTAGTATTAATAGGAAGATACTACTGTAATAAAGAATAAAATTATAGTAAGGATAAAATAAAATCTTCCTAACTACATAATGAGCAACATGGTTTTGACACTCCCCCTCAAACTGGTGAGTAAGTGTTCTCCATTCCCAACTTGGATATAGTTCCTTCAAAGTTAATGCAGTTCTACCATTTGGTGAGTATGTCTCCATTTTGATTTTGAGTGGACACATATGGGTTGCAAATCAAGCCATTGTCCAGCTTTTCCTTAATAAAATGTCTATCCACCACAATATGTTTAGTTATATCATGTTGGAGTGGGTTGTGGGCCATACTAATAGAAAATTGTTATCGCAATATAACCTCATAAGTTCATCCCACTTTAGCTTCAAGTCTTCCAATATAATCTTCAACCATAGAAGGTCACATAATCCTTGGGCCATTGCTCGAAATTCTACTTAGCATTTAATCTGCCTACCCCATTTTGTTTTTTGCTCTTCCAAGTCACTAGGTTTCCACCAAGGAAGGTGCGACATCCAGTAGTTAATCTCCTATCCACAACTGAGTTTGCATTCGTATATGCTTCAAGACTTACACTTTTGTTTCGTTTAAATAAAATCCCTCTTCATATAGTCCCTTTTAAATATTGAACAATTCTAAGAGCAGTTTGTAGAGTCTCCTTTGGTTGGTGCATAAATTGGCATACTATACTCATAACAAAAGCAATGTCTAGCCTAGTATGAGGTAAGTAAATAAGTCTGCCAACAAGTCTTTGATACATTTCTTTGTCCATTGCAATATCATCCTCTTCACTTCCCAACTAGTTGGTTTGTAGGCTGCCTTCTCCGTTTCTTTAAGCAAGTCAATAATATACTTTTGTTGAGATATGAAGATTCCTTTTTTGGAACTAGCCACTACAATTTCCAAATCTTCCTAATGTCTTAATCTCAAATTATGTGGCAAGGCATCAACTTAACATTTGTTGCTCCTTTTTGTCATCCCCAATTACTATGATATCATCAACATACACCAATAATATTGTTACTCCCCCTGAAACTGAAGATTTGATGAATAGAGTGTGATCCCCTTAACATTGTTTGTAACGCAAACTTGTTGAAAATCCCACATCAACTAGAGATTAGGACATTTCATAGTGTATAAGTGGGTGCAAACCTCACCTTATAAGCCGGTTTCGAGCCTATCTTAGCGATTATTTGTTGGGCTTATCAGGCCACCCGCTATCGGCCGTTATCGGACCACCCATAATATATAGTCTCATGCATGAGTTGGTAGCCTCGACGTGACGAGGGTGTGTTGGAGATCCCACATCGACTAGAGATTAGGACATTTCATAGTATTTTAGTGGGTGCAAACCTCACCTTATAAGCCGGTTTTATGAGGTTGAGTTAGGCTTAAAGTCCACTTCATAATACGTGTCATCCTTCGTGAATCTACCAAACCATGCTCTTGAGGATTGTTTCACCCCATACAAAGCCTTTCTTAACTTGCAACCAGTTCTAGTAGCAACTTGTCCTTCAACTCCATTTATATTTCTCCATCAAGGTCGTAGGAATGCCCTCTTCATATCGAATTGCTACAAATCCCAATCATTCTTCACATCAAATTTTCAAAGGATAGGAAATTTGGTAGATGGTAAAGTGGTTGTTAGGTGCATGTTTTGGTTCCCTTTCTAATGGCAATGGGAAGGTCTAGGTTTTGGTCTAGTTGTACTTCTGAATTTTCATAAACAAACTCATTAGAATTATCAGAATTTGTAGGATTAGAAATAGTTACCCCAAGTAATGATGCTAGGCTGGATTCTTGGACATGGACAAATTCTGAAATGGCTTTTTCTCTCCTTGAATAAACCATATTTTCCCCAAATTTTCCACCTTCACCAGGTTTAGATGCAGGTTTAGGTCCAAATTGTGGTGCAGATTCAAGTGGTTCAAGTACAGTTTCTATAGGTCTAGGAGGTCCAGATGCAGGTTCAAATGTTTTAGGTACAGTTTCTTAGGTTCGGGAGGTTCATGTGCAGGTTCAAATGTCATATTTTGGAGCTTAAGAGACTCATCTTCCTCTTATATTCTCCCCCTGAAGATGGGAATTCGTGAACTAGATCCCTTGTTCATTGAAGGTGACATCTCTTGACACAATATTTTGGATGGCGGGTGATAACATTTATATCCCTTTTTGTGGTTTAGTATCCTAAAAAAAACAGATTTGACACCCCTAGGATCTAGTTTTCCCTTTCCATTACTATGAACATGCACAAAGGATACACAACCAAAGATTCTAGGTTGCAGTTTATTTGTAGGGTCTAGGTATGGGTAGAATGAGAATAGGACTTTCATGAGACTCCTTGTCCTGAAATTTTAGAGGGTAATCTATTGATGAGATAAGTGACATTAAGAAGGGTTTCTCCCAAAATTTCTTAGGAACAGGATATTGAAAAAGTATAGCTCTAGTTTATTCTAAGTGCCTATTTTTCCTTTCACCAATCCCATTTTGTTGAGGTGTGTTAACACATGAAGACTCGTGGATTATCCCCACTTCTTGGCAAAAAGAGTTCAACTAAAGATTAAAGTAGTCCTTGATATTATCATATCTAATTCTCTTAATATTGACTCCAAATTGATTCTTAATCATTGTGACAAACTAAATAAAAACAAATTATTGGAGATCTCACGTCGACTAGGAATAAGGCCATATTATAATATGTAATTGGGGTACAATTCTCACCTTACAAGCTGATTTTGTGAGACTGAGTTAGATATAAACCAAACTTCTAAGGTGGTATAACCTATCCCAGTCAAGTTCTTTGAAAATATTATGTCACCGTTATTGGGCTTTGGTTAGACCACCAATAAATATTTAATCTCTTGCTCTAAATGTTCATTCTTTTGTGTGAGAGAGTATGCAGTAGATCCCACATCAACTAGGAATAAAGTCAAATTGTAAGATGAGTATGATTCAATCCTCACCTTACAAGTGCATCTTGTGCGGTTAAATTGGGCATAAATCCACTTACTAAGAGTTATAAACCATTTAACTCATGAGATGTTAGGGAAATTAGCAGGACCCTATACATCAGTATGAACAAGATAAAAAGGGACAAGACTCCCTTTATTGCTAATGGGAAAGTTGGCATCCTGGTGTTTAGCAAATTGACACACCTCATAGTAGAGACTCTCCACCTTTAAATTCTTAAACAAGGAAGGGAAAAGCAATTTTACAACTTGAAATGAAGGATGTCATAGCCAATAAGGCTATTGTTGATTAGGGTCCTCCATGTAATAAAGGTCATTCCACTCTCTAGCATGTTCAATCGTCCTCCTTGAGTTTTTGTCCCGTAAAATTCAAGAGTTGCTATGAAAAATCACATTACATGAAAGATCTTTTGTGATTTTTTGTACAAAAATAAAATCCTTGGACATTATTTGTCCCAAATAATATAGGGACATGAAGGACATTTTTTAAGGTTATGGATGGGCTTAATTGGACCTATCCTTGTCTTGCTGTAGTTATAAGATTTCCATCTACCGTTGAAATTTTCTTGTTGCTAGGACACGGAGAATATGTGGAGAACTATTTGGGTAATGGGGTCATATTATGAGTGGCTCCAGAGTCTAGTATCCAATAGTGAGAAAAATGTGTATCTGAAGTATTAAGACCAAAAGAAAATGGATACTCACCATAATATGTTAGAGAGCACATACTTGTGGGCTGGACATTCTACAATTCTCTAGAAGTCTGGTATCTATCCCCAAATTCCATTCATGATCTCAGCCATATTGGTGGATTATGTCGATATAAAGGCTGCAGTAGTGATCACAGTGGAGCAGCGATGAATGCTGCAACATGGTTCAAGGGGTGAAGGCTGCGTTTTAGGGTGTATAGACATTGTCTGAGACTCCCAAAAATCAAGAGCTCTGATACCATCTCAAATCCAGAAAGAATAATATATGAATCCACTATATTACAATAATGAGGCCATTGAACTTGTTGAATCTTAGCCCATAGTTTCTGTTATTATTTCCATCTATAAATAAACAACCCTATATTTATTTTACATAACGAAAATTAATCCTATATTTATTTTTCTATTCTTGATATGGTATCTCGAGCATAGGATTAGGGTTCAATTTTGTCCGGTGAACCCACTGTTCACCGGTGTTTTCCAGCCACCATTACCAATGCTCCATTGTTGTTGCCATCGATTGGGCCGGTGACACCATTGTTCAACTCTTCTTGCCAAGGCGACCACCGCGCGACAGAGATCCAGCAATCAAAGCTTCAACACACTCTAACGCGCATCCCTTTAATGTGTCATTGTCGCTGCGCGACGATGCTTTTGACACTATTTTCGGCGGTGATTACCATCGTCACAATCGTCATGTTGTCCTCTTTCTGGATCTGCCCTCGTCATCCTAATCGGAACTCATTTGATTTTTTATAGAATTTTTTTTTATTTTTTCTCTCCTCTTCATCTATGACTTCTTGCGCTACCACCATGCCTGATCTCTATTTATACTAATTATGTAACTCTTCATCTCTTCATTGACAATTGGATGGAACTAATTATGACACTTGGGTCTCATATTAAATTATGGTTTATGAGTCAAGGCTATGTTAATCATTTTACCCCGTGTGTTCGATGAGAATGAGGTTTTCCGTTGGTTGATAATTGATGCTCAATTATGCATTGTTATCAAATGTGCCCTTCAGTCATCTCGAAAACAATTTTTTTGTGCTTATGAGACGTGTTCAGAAGTTTGAGAACAAGGAAAATTAATATATACCAATTATACATTGTTATCCAATTTGATGTTTAATAATTTTATCTGTTCCCAAACTTCTGAACGCATCTCATGAGCACGAAAAATTTGTTTTAAAGATGAGTTAATGGTAGATTTGATAACAATACATAATTGAGCATCAATTTTCAACCAACGAAAATCTTATTTTCAGCAACATTGGGAACACCCAGGGTAAGATGATTAACATAATCTTGACTCTTAAACCATAATTTAATATCTGAGGCTAAGTGTCATAACTAGTTCCATCCAATTTTTCAATGGTTAGTATTACGAAGTGGACTTTTAAGCCTAACTCAACCCCATAAAACCGGCTCAATGGGGTGAGGTTTGCACTCACTTATATAAAATGAAAGGCTCTAATCTCTAGTCGATGTGGGATCTCCAACACACCCACCTCACGCCGAGACTACCAACTCGTGCGTGGGACTATATATTATGGGTGGTCCGATAGCGGCCCGATAGCGGGTGGCACGATAGGCCCAACACAAACACTCGCTTGGATAGGCTCGAAATGGCTCTGATACCATATTACGAAGTGGACTTTAAGCCTAACTCAACCCCATAAAACCGGCTCATAGGGTTGAGGTTTGCACCCACTTATATACAATGAAAGGCTCTAATCTCTAGTCGATGTGGAATCTCCAACACACCCTCCCTCACGCCGAGACTGCCAACTCGTGCGTGAGACTATATATTTTGGGTGGTCCGATAGCGGGTGGCACGATAGGCCCAACAGTTAGTATAAATAGATTAATTAAGCATAGTGGCAGTGGAAGAAGCCATAGATGAAAAGGAGAGAGAAAATAAAATAATCAAATGAGCTCTGATTAGGATGGTAGTTGCAATGATGGTAATGGCTGCCAGAAACAATATCAGACACATGACGGAAAGCAGCGATGATGCCAACACAAGGAGAAGCGCATCGAGCTCGGATCGTTGGGATCTCCGTGATGGTTGCCTAGCCAAGGCGAGTCGAATGATGGTGTCGACAGCGGTGACGTGGCTAGAAAACACCGGTGAACAATGGGTTCATCGAAAGGTATTGAACCTTAACCTTGTGCTCTAGATACCCTTAAGAATAAAGAAAATTAATATAGGATTAGTTTCCCTCTTATGTATGCTTCACACAAATTCTTTCTTTTAAGGGATACAATATTCTCAACCTTTTTATACCTGCCTTTTGTCTGCTTTTGTATCCATTCCAAAGTCTGTAGGTGATGACTTAGCTCATCCTGGTTGATTCAGGTAATACTTGATGAAATAAGTGTTTTTCAGACCAGGGGAACTTGGGAACTTATTCCTTTATCTTCTGGGAAATCTGTTTTTAGTTGCAGGTGGGTTTTTGCTATCAAAGTTGGTCCTTATGGTACTATTGATCATCTTGTGGCTAAAGGTTATACACAATTTTTTTCGTTTGGACTATGGTGATATGTTTTCTCTAGTGGCAAAGATGGCATTTGTTTGCTTATTCGTATCCATGACAACTCTTCAAAGATGGCCTCCTTATCAACCACATGTCAAAAATGTTTTTCTTAGTGGGGATTTGCAGGAAGAAATTTATATGGAGCAGTCTCTTGATTTTGTTGCTTAGGGAGAGTCTTTTGGATTGGTATGTCATCTTCGCAAAATATAGAAGTACAAAAGATTAGTTGGAAAATTGAATTATCTTACTGTTTCTTGTCCTGATACTCCATTTTCAATTAGTGTGGTGAGTCAATTCCTCCACGTGTTAATCATTGGAATGTAATTATTTGTATATTGAAGTATATTAAAGGTTCTTCTAGAAAAGGTTTGTTATATGGTTACAATAATTATAATAGAAGATCCACTTTCGGATATTGTGTTTCTATTAGTGATAATTTGATTTCTTGGAAGAGTAAGAAACAAAATGTTGTGGCAATATCTAGTGCTAAAGTAGAATATAGAGTTATGGCCTAAGCTACTTGTGAGCTTATTTGGTTTAAATTGTTACTTAAAGAATTGCAATTTGGAGAAGTCATTCACACTCATGTAATAATCAGGTTGCCCTTCATATTAACTCCAATCTCGTCTTTCATGAAAGGACCAAACATTGCGATTGATTGTCATTTCATTCAAGAAAAGATTGTATTTGGAGACATCAAGACTAAGTTTGTTAATTTGAATGATGAGTTAGCAGATATTTTCACGAAATCTTTGTGCTGACCTAGAATTGATTATATTTATAACAAGCTTGGTTACATACTATTTATATGCACCAGCTTAAGGGGGAGTGTTGAATGTAACCAGCTTAGCCCATAATTTATGTTATTCTATTATTATTTTCATTTATAAATAAACAACCCTATGTGTGTATTTTATACAAGAAAAATTAATACACGAACCTGTTGGTTATTTTAGGAAATATAGAGAGCCAATTCTGTGAAAACAAATCTCGTAATTATGAGATTGATTTTAAATACATAGTCTTAGTATTGATAGCAAGATACTACTATAATAAAGAATAAAATTAGAGCAAGGATGAAATAAAATCTTCTCGTAATGAGCAACATCGTTTTGACAAGTTGCAATGGAAAAGGGAAGTTGAATAGATGTTATTTCGGAAACAAGAGAGAAAGTGTCAGTATAATTTTTCTTATAGATTTGTGTGTATTCTTTGCCAACCACTCGAGCTTTATAGTGATCAATGTTACCGTTAGATCCTGTTTTAAGAGTATGCAACTATCGACACCTAACAATTGATTTGCCAGCTAGAAGAGGAACCAACTCTCAAATACCACTACTTTGAAGGGCACACATCTCATCAATCATCGCTTGTCATCACTCTGGGTGAGATAAAACTTTACTTGGAGACTTAGAAACTAGAATAGAAGATAATGAGGACAAACAAGTCTATTAAGGTTCGTGTAATGGAGAGAAAGGTTACGGTAGAACGTATAACTTTTTTATTAGTAATGGGCCAATCATTTTTAGATGTGAATAGATCTAGTTGGGAAGATGGTATCGAGGAAGAATAAGACATAGCCTCCACTTTATCATTATTCGTCAAAGATGGGTCTTGTACTGGAATATCAACTAACTGTGAACAACATTGATTTGTTTGAAAGTGTGCAGGAGAAACATCTTGAGTTATGGCAAAGTTATCTTGTAGTCATGAAGGAAGATTGATGGTAGTGGGAAAGCAATTACTTGTGTTGTCATTAGAATGAACAATTGTATAATATGGAACAAGCTCAAAGAAAGACGTCAATAGACATAAAATACCAATGAAGATCAAGAGAGAAATATTAATCCCCTTTTTGAGAGCTATGATATCCCACAAAGACATATTTGAATGGCTCAGGAGAAAAAATTTCTTGATCAGGTGTGAAGTTATGTATAAAACATGTGGTACCAAAAACATGTGGAGGAAGTATGTAGAGGGGAATGAGGTAAAAGGGCAAAGTGGGATACCCGATCATCAAGGACAAATGGTGGTATTCAATTAATGAGATAACATGCTACAAGGATAGTATCTCCTGAAAAGGGTGAGGAAGATGACTCTGAAGAAGTGTCCGAGTAGTTTCAATAAGATGTATTTTGTTGAGAAGTATGAGGATATGAAGTTTGATGAAGAATACCATTAAATGTCATGAACTTGTGAAATTGGTTAGATAGATATTCACGAGCACTGTCACTACGAAAAGCACGTATGGATATACCAAATTGTGTTTTGATTCCATTAAGAAACATTTGAAATATAGATTCTTCATTAACCAAGTTCAAGTACATCTAAAATAATTATCAATATAGGTAACAAAATATTTAAAACCAAAAGCAGTATCAACATGGGATTAGGTGTTTTTTAGTGAAGGTGAGGATAATATCATGAGATTGAATTAATCAGGTAACAAATAGTAAATTAAAATGGCTATTAGGGACATAAAGAACAAAGTCAACTATAATGGATGAGAGGGGCTGGGTAGTACCAATGCTGCAAGCTTGTGTTTGTGAACCATTGGTAGCAGTTATACAAGGCAAATTGGCACAAGTAAAGGAGGAGAAAAGAAAACAATTAGCAAATATATGATCAGTTGCTCTAGGGACCAAGAGAATGAGATTGAGAGATACAAGCAGATGAAATACCAATGTCTGCCACCGAGGTAGTGTTACTAGTGGATAGGCATGTTGCACACCATTTGATAGTCTTTAAATGTTGTTGGAGATGCTTGGGCAATATTGTGTGGATGAGGGGGTTCCCCATCCAACTTCCAACACCTATCAATTGTATATCCAATGTGGTGGCAATGTTCGCATTTTAGATGAAGTTTCTAGAATTATTACTTTGTGATACCAAGGCAGTGTTTTCACCTTTAAATTAAATATGTGTCTCCGTGTTTATTTTCTGAAGAATACAAAAGAGTGTAGATGATGCGAAAGTCATAGTAGGATTTTTAGTTATCCCAAAGTCTGGTCACAGGTAGCAGCATACTCTTGTGGCAAGCAATACAGGCCCAAGGTCATAAAGAACATACTATGGTTCTTAGGTTCCTTCTTCACTTTTGCTGATGATGGCATCAACAAGTTCTTCGCTTGGCACAAAACTGGTTTTTCTTCAACCAAACCTTTTACTTGAAGCAATCCACTAAAAGGTAGTTTGAAAAATGAGAATTTGGGGTTCAAAATCAGTTTGATTAATTTGGCTTTTCTAAAATGGTTTATATTGATGGTTTGGTTTAACAGAACTGCTTTTTCTGAACACCCCTACATAAGAATGATATTCTGTGCAGGTTAGATGAACGGAAGCGAAGAAAGCATTTTATTCTTGAAAGGGAGTTACTTTATCCTGATCCTTTTGAGAAATCCCTCTTGCCTGAAGAGCTTCAAATTTGTCAACATTACAAGGTCTTCATGCGGTTTCACTCAAAGGAAGAGCATCAGGATTTTCTAAAAAATATAATTGAAGAACACAGGCTTGTCAAAAGAATACAGGATTTACAGGTATTACATTCTTCTACACGTTATGATGGTCTCACCATCTTTATCTAGAGATATTGTAGTTACTTTCTTTTCTAGTGGTATATCCCTAAAATGAATTTGAGTGAAAGCAATTTTAATGCATAGATATCCTTTTACTTTAATATATAGTTTTATCCCTCGGTCTTCCGTTAATTCAATACTTACCACCTTGATGTTCAAAATGATGAGATTTGACATTTCTCATACAAAAACTGTTCTAAAGTGAGGACTGATAAAGTATAACTATGCTAGCTCTTGTAAGCACTTAGTAATGTAAGTGCCTAGTCAGCATTTGATGTTACTAACTGAAGTCAGTTATGCTGAGCTGTCAGTTGGTTAGATCTGTAGTTCAGTTAGCTATTGTCTAGTTAGCAAAGCTTGCAGAGCAAGCTAGTACTCTTTTGTATAAACACCAACATATGTTCTTCAAATAGTAATGAAACACAATCTCCAATATGTTATCATCACACGACCTGATATTGACCAAAGTCAAGTGAAAACGTAACGTAGATATCTAAAGGGTACTCTTGATTTTGGTCTGCTTCTTTACCCAACAACTTCTCATACTTCCTTTACACTGCATGCTTACTGTGATGACCAACGGTCCACCTCAGGGGCATGTATCTGTCTTGTTTCAAATTAATTTCATGTTGATCTAATATGCAAACACCGGTAGCTCACTCTAATGTTGAAACTGAGCTTAGAAGCCTGGCAGCTGTAGCTACACAAATACACTAGGTGCAATCTTTGTTATCTGAACTTAAAGTCAGTCATCAACTCCTATCATTTATTGTGAAAATCAAATGATAGTAGTTTTCGGTTGTAAATAGCATGTTATTTGGATAAAAATATTCTCAATATCTTTATATTAATAAGGAAAAAATATCTTCAAAATCTTCCTTCAACATATTTTTATTTCTTTATTTTAAAGGTTTTAATTATTACAAACAGAGGTGATGAAAATGTAATTGGTGTGATTGTTATTAAAAAAATAATTTTCTAGAAGAGGTCATCACATTTGTGGATCCCAAAACTTGATCACGAACTATGAAATACTTTTCTAGAAATCCATATAAAGAGCCATCAACACAGAAAGTCTGGTGTTGTTCTAATTCTTGAGCAGGAGTAGAAGCGGAAGGCAACAATTCATTAAAGTCATGTAGGAGATCATAAACTTTGCCCAAATATTCAACCAGAAAACCATCCCAATGTCTGGGAGCAACGACTTTCAAGAGATTTTGACAAACACTAAAGAGACATTGAGTGTTATTTTTTGTGTAAAGTAGTCGAGTCGAGCCTGTTCCCAAACGCTAGAACATGTTTCATGAGCACAAAATATTTGTCTGAGTAAAAGATTGATAGTCGAATTGAAGATGCTGCAGGATTTATGATGAACCTAAGATCAGTTAGGGCGATCTTTTTCATCACTAGAGGCTGCCATTAGAGTTAGTCAACATAATTTTGGCCCTTAAGCCAAAACTTAAGATAAAAAAGCCCAAGTATCATAATTGGTTTCGTCTAACGTGTTAATGGGGAGGGGAGCATTGATGTAATTAGTAAAAATGGAAGAATAGGACCGAGCACCACTAGGGGAAGTTATGGTTCACTGGAGGAGAGAGAAAACATCCCCAAATAGGTGAGGAACGTCAAATGAGCTCCAATCACAAAAGTAAAACCAGATCGGTAACAAGGACAACACGGCCGGAAGGAGGTCGGACATGCCACCATGCATAGTGGTCGGCAAAGCTAGGAGGTTAAGTATGCGTCTGAAGATGATGAGCGTGAGGGCATATCGCTACTCTGTTGGATGCAGGACTAGTAGTGCAGTGATCGTTTGGCAAAGGTGAACTGGACGGTGGTGGTGATGCAATAGCAATGGCAGAAACAGTGAAAAGACAGAAAAGAGCCAAAGGAGTGGCGAAGGAGGCCAGAAATCGGAATGAGACTTAATTTCCAAAAAAATATTTACACCAATGAACATATGGTCCACTGAAAATGCACAAATTTAATTTAGGCTCTAAATATCATGTTCAGATATATGATGAAGAGTCAAATAATAATCTATGTTGATTACAGTATACGAACATTACATACATATATATGTGTGTATATATATATATATATATATATATATATATATATGTCTCAAATACAAAAAAAATACAAAGAGATGGGCTAAGTCCTATGTATTTGATTACATTTAACAATATTCATTCACATTATGGAAGGTTAAAATTCAAGAAACCTCTATTGGTCATATGCAGTAAAGCACTCACTAGCACTACTCCCTACTCGTCAACTGGGATTTCTGCACATGCATGAGAGGGGTAATATGGACTACGATACATGTTTTGGTTAATTTAGGGAGCTGTGTTGATGGAGTTCCAAAGAATGAGTGGTTTTCTGCTCGTGACTTAGAATGGGAGATGTTTCCAGATTTTTAGCCTTGATCGAATTATACTAATTTTGGTTAAAGACTTAAAGTGTTGTACTATGATGTCATTTCCATTTGAAATATCATGTAGGAAGCTCGAATTGCTGGCTGTGTAACTGCTGGTGATGCTTATCGATTTATCAAAGAAAAGAGGACAAAGGAAGCTGAATCAAGTTCCTGTAAAGAAAGTGGTCATATTGGAACAAGTGGTAAGACATTACAGAGGCCAAATAATCTCAAAGGAGAACTTGACATTAGCCCACGGGGTCTTCAAAAGGGGACTGCAGCTTTACATGCGGATTCCAATGATTCATCTACTGCCATACAAGCCATCACAAGGTCGCTAGAAGAGTGGGATATTAGCGCATTTGCAGGGGCTGAATTTCTATCTGAATCGGTGAGAATTCTCTCCTTGTATGATAGCATTTCATTTCTCTATTTAAGTTACTGTTCCGTTTCTTTCAGCATCCATTGGTTTTTTATTTTTACAATTTTGACAGAACTGTAATTTTGATCCCTTTTAATTCTTGATATGTGATTTTAGTCTCTATATTTTTTCATCATTTTTGTTTTCATATTTTAGAACATTCACAATTTTGATCCAATCCTCTATTTTGAACGTATTTTATTTCTTTTATTATATTCTAATTAAACTCTAGACCTCGTATATTTCTTTAAGATAAGATCAAGATATAATTTAATTAAACTGTTAAAGATAAAAGAAATAAAAGTATGCAAAATTGTGGATTGGACTAAAATTACGAATTTTCTAAAATCTGTTAGATGGAAATCATGGAGAAAAATATTAGGAGGACAGAAACTTCTGATGAAGGATTAAAAGGGTATCAAAATTGCATTTATATTGATGAAGGAGTGGTAAAACGAATTAGTCTGTCATCCTTAGTGGTCAGAAAGTAGTCTTCCATCTTATTGGTTTTCTGAAAATGATTAACGCGCAGGAAAAAAAGCTTTGTAATGAGATCAGAATACTACCGTCACACTATCTTAACATGCAGCAGACCATGTCATTAGAAATTTCGAAGGGTAGTGTGACCAAGAAATCTGATGCACACAAATTCTTCAAGGTAGAGCCAAGCAAGGTTGACAGAGTCTATGATATGCTTGTGCAAAAAGGAATTCTGCAAACATAGTCAAATGCAATGTAATGAATATGTGGCTGGCTATTTTTTTACATTTTTCTTCCTTTACTCCCTTGACTAATTAAGAAATAACTAGATAATGACCCTGAGATGTGCGGAAAATAAATGAATATAAGAGTTTTGTGCCTATTTTTTCAGAAGATAGCACATCCAATCTTGAGTCATCTGTTCATTAGCGGTCATATGCTACAGTTTTACATTTCATTAAACAATTTTGTGAAATCTGCTAAAATAAAATGAAAATGAAAATATTAACAGAGATTATGAATTTTTATATTAGAGACTTTCAATTAAATGATGTAAGTTAGATTTCACTATTCACAGTAACGCACCACACCTCCATGCCTCCGTAGTTTTTTCTCCAACGAGCCTTCATTCCGTCATTGCCAACGTGTATTGTCGTCTAAGAGGTAACTTACCCCTTGTTGTTTGCTTATACATTTTCAATTCGAAATAAGTTAACGGACGATTTTCTGAGAAGTTCCGGAAAGGAAATAGTTGCAGGTTGAGTTGTAGAAAACAAAACTCTTTGGTCAAGGGTTATTGTTGTGTTTGTATAACACCCTTGTTCCTAGGGTCATGTATTGTAATTCATACTTTCTACCCTCATAATCTGTTGGATTTAAAGTGAATGTTTACCATATCAAATTGATCATTAGAATTTGGTATCAGTTAGGTTGGGTTGAAACCAACAGAGAATTAGAAAACCGTCTGGACTCTATGAAAAGACTTTGGCAGACTCTCAAAAATCCAAAAAACAAAGACACTGCCGACTTCATAGCATGCCATTGAGGGATTAGTTTCTTCTATGGCACCTTTGAGTTTGAGGAAGCAAATTTTGGTGCCACCACCTGCAATTCAAGACTCTGAAATCTTCTTCAATGGCTTGTGACTAAAACTCGTTCATTGTTGTTGTTTTGATGTAATTCCAATATAGATTTGTCTAATGCTATAGAAATAATAGTATAGAAATGGTTAGATAACACCAAGTCATCTTCCAACGAATTCAATAGTGAAATCGATAAATTAGTGTTTAAAATTTATTTGCAGGTAAGAAAAGTTAGAAATAACAATAAAGATAAAAAAAAAAGAATTGAGATTGTTTAACATAAAATATAAAAGAGATTAAAACAATTAATAAAACTAGTTGATCCCAAGTTCTTTCGTCATTGAATTCTTCATAGGTTCTCTAAAGATGTGTCATTGAATTCTTCATTGAATTCTTTTCTCAATCTTCCATACGTCAATTTGATTCAACTTGAAACTCACCAATAAAACATGTGTTACTGGTTTAATCGGTATCCACTTTGTTCCATGTGTATACTCTATATGAATGTTTATCTTCCTCTCTCTTGAATCATGCACCCAAGAAATTAATTAGAACAATACGAACCAATTAAGAAACCAAAGTTTAAGATAAGAAAGATTCTCAATTAATCATGTGTTCAAGTACAACCTCTCACAAAAAACAGTTATCCAGGAGATTAGAAGATAAAAAGAACTGCTATAGAGAATTGGAAAAAAAAAACAACTTTTATTGATCAAAACCTGAGAACTCAATGGGGAATTACAGATGAATGAACCAAAAAGATTTAGTCTTCCGTGCAGAGGAAAAACAAAAGAAGAAAAGAAATTAAGAAAATCCTGTGAAGCTTCCTCTCTTCTCCTTGAGGCTTGTGTCTTTTTATAGGTTTTTCTGCTCCAATTATCTTGAGAAAATATTTTGGTTTATAATTTTGTTAATAGTTTCTCAATTTCTAACTTTCCAAAACTCTCGGATTTTTTTTCCTTGTATTTTGAAAAAAAAAAATGTTTTCAATTCTGTTTCTGACACATTGTATGTTTTATTGGACTTTTGCATATTTTGCTCATTTACAAAGGTAGACTCTTCCTTCAGACAGTCTAATATAAAAAACACACAAAAAAAAATTAAGACCCGAATAAACTCAATTATATGAATCTGAATTAAAACAATGAATTTATTCATTATTATAATTTAATAATCTACTAAGTGTAAATAAAATTATACTCATAGTTCATCTACTAGATTTGTCCATTTGCACCTCATTTATAGATTTTGTGAGTTTGGGGGTCGAGATATTAAGAGATAATATATAAAATATTATCTATAATCCAATCAACTTGAATAAATATATGATAACATAATTGGTTATAACTGATTGAATCACAAGTACTATCTAACCAATTATACCTCTTACTTACCTTAATTATCTTTTGGATATTTCATCCTAAGTCTAAAAATCTACAAATACATATTGTTCCCAAAGGAAACACTCACTCAATTCAATCATTCACTTCAATACTCATATTCTACAATTTCTCTAGCTCTTACTAACTTGACCATTCGAGAATCTTCTATAGCTGAATTTCTCCTTAGTCTTCATCAGAAACTTGGTAACTAATCCTCAAATATTCGAACTTGACTTTCCAAAAATATCAGTATTTTCGCCTTAGAAAAACCACACTCATTTTAAGTAAGAACGAAACTATTTAATAAATCTATCCACGATCTTGATGGAATTATATATCTTAGTTTGTGTTGGTGAGTGACATCAAGTCTCATATAATATGTTGATAAAGAACTTTAATTAAAACAAATTTAAAAAAAGTTATTAGACAGTCTCTCTATTAAGAAAATAATAGTCAAACTATAAAGCACTGGTCCATTAGACAGTCCAATTATGCATAGACGCGCTAGACGATCTAGTGCAAAGACGTTCTAGACAGTATCGCCAGATGATATTTGGGAACATAACATACTAGACAACTCCAAAGCACAAGACAAGTTAGACAAAATAATGTTAATGAACATGCTAGAGTTACTTTGTTTTCTACATATTAGACAAACACTTCATCTTCTACGCGTTAGACATTCAACGCATCAAGGAGTGTCTAAACTTGATTTCTATGTTCCTAAAATACTTTCTAACATTGCTTGAACATTTTCAGACTTTATTAGATAAGATTAATTTATACAAATCAAAGTTTTCAATTAAAATAACTTATTGATTACTTATGAAAAGTTTTCGTATTTCTAAAAATAAAACAAAGCATCCTAAAAAATCCTAAAAAATTGTGAATCTTGATTGTTTTAATGATTTTTTAATGAAATATATTCTATATGATTATTAAAAAAAATTAGTATTGATATGCCTTAAAGATTAAGATTAAAATAATATTAGAAAGTTTTCGAAATGATAATGTTAAACTAAAATGTTTTCGAAAAAAAGAGACACATTTAATCACTATCTTAAATCGTTTTTCAAAAATATATTAAGGAAATAAATCTAGGTTAAAGTCGGAATATTTCTCAATGTTTAAATCTTGTATAGATTTAGAAATATTTGAAAATATATTATGGAAGATAAGGTTTAGTGAAAATGATGATTATTATTTATTTTAATAGTCAAAATATTTTTAAAAAAAATTTATAGCACTTAAAGACATGTAAATGAGAAGTTGCTTTTTCAAGCCTCTAATGGTAAAAGGATTATACTATAGTACTTGAGTTGTATGAATAATGGTTAAAGCAATATCAAGCTTTTACGAATGAAGATATACAAATAGAGAAAATATTCAAAGTTAAACAAGTGATCAAGATGCATTAAGACTTCAGTATCTGGAGATTCCTTTTCAAGCGTATTACACGAGAAAGATTATGAACAATACTAAGTTCTAAAAATTCAAGTACATATGTGTCAAAGCTTCAACGGTCAAATTTATACAGATAAGAAAACATTTTAAAATTTCAAATATATGATTAAGACGCTGAACATTTTAAAAGTTCAAATATATGTTCAAATTTATGAATTCCGAGTTTGGAGTCTTATGTACTACCCGTATCTAAAATATTTAAAATAATATATAAATATTATCTACTCAAATAATTTAAATAATATATAATAATGTAATTGATTATAATAGTAACTAACTATATCTCTTATTTATCTCAATTATATTTTTATCTCAATTATATTTTGGATAGTTCAGTACCCAAAAGTTTATAAATACATATTGTTTTTAAAAGAAATATTCACTCAATTTCCTCGTTCACTTAATACTCATATATTCCATTATTAATTTCTCTAACTCCTTCAATACTCATATATTCTATTATTAATTTTGTTCAAGTGAATCTTCTCAAATTTATTAGCAACTCAATAACCTATCCTTAAAGATTCAAACTTAACTCTTCAGGAATATCATTCTTTTCAACCCAGGAAAATCAAACTCATTTCGTGTAAGAACAAAACTATTTAATAAATGTATCCACGACCTTCATGGAATCATATATCTTAGTTTGTGGCAGTGAGTAACATCAAGTCTCTTTATAATAGGCTGATAAATAACTTTGATTAAAACAAACAAAAAAAATCTATAAAATATGTAAAAAGATTGCAACATTTTAAATACAGTAATTTTTTTATTTCTGTGTAAAAGTTGCTAAAGTTGTTCCCTAGTTCCCTTGGTGGAGTCTTATTACAAATATTCGTTTTTGGTCAATTTCGTTATCCAAAACTTTATCACTATAATTTATCCTTTTAAATTTTTCATCTCTCTATTTTTTTTTATTATATTTCTCTATCTGACATGTTTAAGAAAAAAAGCTGCCAAAATATGTAGTAAGCTTTTAAAACTTATTGACATTCCAATTTCTAGAAGTCAAATTTTATTCATGCAGGTCTTTAGAAAATTTAAGTCAAGATTAAGAAGAAAAAGAGAGGCTCAAAATTAGTATTAGACATATTGTGATGGATCTTATATGACGAAGACTTTTGATAAATCAAGTTTTGATGTCACATTTTTACTAAAAATCTTAAGACATTAAATAGAGACTTGGAAGATTTTTTTTTTTTCAAACAAATATTAATTTAAAAAAAATGAAAACTATGAAATTTAGTTTGAAAATGATCACCAAATTTTCATATACTAAACAGCATTTCTCCTTTTTCTTTATTGAGCTCTTTCTGATCATATAGGCTACTAATCAATCACACTCGAATTCCCTTCATATTGAGCATTAACAAATTAGAAATTTTGATTTGTATGACTTTAAAAACTATAGATAAAAAAAAAGAATTAGATGAATGAATTGAAACATTCACCCAATCCAATTAGTTTATATTCTCATTTTTACAAATAAATAAACGACTGAATGAATTGAAATGAATTTAACTTTAACATGAAGGAATAGGTTGAATTATTTATAGCTTAAGGAACCCTATTCCCTTAGGGTAATTTTGTTTGTAATATAGAGAACATCCTTTTGCTTTTCATAAAAAAATATGGCATCGGATTTGGAGAGGAAATGCCATGTGGTGAGCTCAGATATCTGCACATGGCTTCTCTTATTTCTAGCCTTTAAACAGTGATTAAATAATAAAATTGTGAGTCTAATTGGATCAATTTTTGAAGAGAATCAGTGACAGGGTAAGCCACTGAACTGTTGTGGGAATTAAAAAACTCACTTTGGTTTTTTTTAATTCTGTGCAGCACTTGGGAACTGTAAATCTATAGTAGGTTAAGCCACTTGCCAGTACTAGGCCTTGTGAAAGATAACAAAAACAATTGTTAATTAGTTTCATCTTTTCCTTCTGTTTTTGAAATCTGGTTTTACTGTCACTTTTTTTTAATTTTGCTTAGGATGTCAACAACATATTCCACTGTACATCATGAAACTTGCTCTTGAAAACCCTTAAGCCTTGGTTAATGCCTCAGTTAATTTCTCTTTCTGTTACTTCAATCTTAATCTCAACAAACATGCATATCAATCACAAATGTTCCTTCCTAAGTGAAACCTCTTCTTTCTTATTTATTTACTAACTATTTATTTATTTATTTATTTTATTATTGATTGATTCATTTATCTGCTTTTTCTCCTCTGATAATACCACTTTTGTGGGGGTCATACTCATAGCTAGTGTAGGCTTTTTGAAGTTGATGGGGTGGTGGAAAAGCAAAGTAGCATACCAAATGCTTTCATGTTTTTGCATGTTCAGGAATTTCACAACCTCATGGAGGATGGCTCCTCTTGCTCTCTTGCTGCTTTTTTCCAGTTACAGACTGCTTGGATTCATCTTCTTCACATCTCTAACACTGCTTTTCTCCATTCTTGTCTTCATGTGGAGTGGTTTCAGTTTGAGTTTCAGTGGTTGTACTTCTGAGGAGAAGAGACCACATGGAAGGGAAAGTGTTGCCCCAACCCCAATGCACAACCATGAAACTGTGAGACATGTAAAGGAAAGTGAAGAAGAACAAGTTAGTGATGTTGATGTTGATGTTGATGATGAAGATGATGCCCCTTCAGAGAGTGAGTGGCAAGAAGTGTTGTTCTTGTCCAGTTGTGAGGAGGATGAAGTAGATCACACACCCGAGTGCTCAGATGGGACAATTTCTGATGAGGACAGCCTCATAGAGATTGCACTTCCAAGTGGGCACTTTGTGGGGCACAATCAGAAGAGAGAAGACTCCAACAAGTACAACAACAAGAAGAACAACTGCTGCAGTTTGCAACAGAAGAAGAGGGAGTTATCAGCTCATGAGGCCCTTTTCAACCAACAAAGCCTTATGGAATTGTTTGCAGAGTTCAATGAAGAAGAAAACCTAATAGAGATTGACATAGCCATGGGTTCTATCAAGTGCTCAAGGTTTGAAATAGAAGCATAATCAAACTGAAATGTTAATTTGTTGCATGATCATGATCATCATCATAGAAATATATGATGATGGATGGTATTACTTTGTGATCTTAATGTGTAAGCAGTGTGAGAAAAAGCTTCTGTTGTGCCTCACAAGCTTTGGATACTCATTAAAGTGATTGTATTATGACCCTTCTTTTTGACTTATTATGCTCATTACAAAAATCCATATGAATTAAAGTTGAAGAAAGTTGGACCCAGTTAACCAAAATTCCACTCTCTGCCTTGCATTTCCCTTTTTCTTTTCATCCTCATCAATCATCATCATATGCATTTTACACTCTTATCTTAATTGCTTCATTACAAGATTAACTCCCACTTTTTATATTTTTTTTTCAAAAAGAAAAAATAATATAAGAAAACTTTCATCAATTAATTTATTGTTTATTAAATTTTTGTGTTAGAAGATTAAAAATAACACATTATATAATTATATAAGTAATTTCATAATAAATTAGACTTAAAGTTCTTTGTTTTCTAATATCTTAATATTTCAATAGGAATTTGCATGTAATTAACCTATTATATTTTGTGAAAGCTGCATATGATGCAGGTGTCGAGTTAAATGTATATATAAATTTTGTGTAAAAAACTGTTTATTAATAATAGTTGTTGTTAGAACTGTTGTATATATAAAATTTGGACGGTTACTAATACTATAAATCAACCTTCGAATATGACAGACTAATAAATTATACTTAAATCCAATTAATAGTATGATTAACTCATAATAAACGTTATTATTATTATTATTATTTGAACTTACCTAGAGTTAATAAATACAGGACTTTTATCTTGTAAAATATGGACTAATAATTAATAAGCATGTCCATCTTAGTTATAATATTTAATGTTCTTAAAAAGATTATTAATCCTTTCAATTAAAACGTGAAATAAATTAATAAACATGGCCATCTAACCTAATTAACTTTTTGCTGAAAGAAATAATTTTTATTTTAAAATATAAAAGGTTGAATAAGTTGTCAGACAGATCAATCTAATAACCTAGTTAACATTGCTGTTAATAAAAAAAACTAAAATAAACTTTAGAAAAACATAAAATATCTAATATTCTTAAAACTTAATTAATATGCTAAAACATTAAAATATAAAGTACTAAAAATAACATATTTATCCTAATTATTATAATTATAGTAATAACTAACTTAATTTTATTGTAACAATAATGATTTAATTGCAACGCTTCCTGTATTAAACTTTTATTGTGAAATGTTATATTTGATTAGCAGTATTTTTAATTGGCTAACTGTTACATGCGGTTTGTTTGCGTTACTGATGAATTCAATTGTTATTGTTACGTTAATTTAATATTGCACATTTCTTTATTATATTGAAGAAAAAAAATTTAATAATAATAATAATATTATTATTATTATAATATTGAATGGATATATACGTTAACTTTTTCAGTCAACGGCTTAGCGCGAGGTGATAAACCATTTTAAGGGTTGTTCAATTGAAAACATGCAAACCAAATTTACTGTTGTCTGTCGTAATTTATATTTAATTATTATTATTTGGTATAACAAAAATTTATTGGTTTAGCAACATGAATTGTTTGAGTTACAATTTCAATTATATTGTCATTGATCAGAAACAAAAGTGACAAAGTTTTGTAATAATATATATATATATATATATATGAAAATTTTAAAGGAACTTTAAAGCTATAATTGAAGAAATTATAAGGGTTTGTTAGCATGTTTCCACAAAAATAGTTGCTCTTGCCATCCATATAGATATTGGTTCACTTGAGAGTTTTTATCCAATGTTTGTTCATGTTGTAAAGGATAAGAGATTTATATTATGCAGATTTAAAATTTCATTGGTTATTATGAGAATGAAGTCGGTTACAAGTTTTATCGTCTCATAGTTTTATTATCTCTTAAACTGTGTTTCTTTTCAGGTGAAGAAAGACGAAGAATTACTGTTAAAAATGAAAAGTGAAAAAAGTCACTTAATAAAAACAAAATAACACACGAATCAAAATAAAATTTTCAACCAAAATTTTCTTTGCAACGGTGCAAAGAAAGTTATAAATATATATATATATATATATATATATATATATATATATATATAAATTTGAATTTACTTTTTTACCCTTTTATTTTAAACTTAAATTATTTTTATTTTTATTTAAAATATAATTATCATTTAAATATAAAAAAATAATTATTATAAAAAACATAATTAATCAATACTATATATAATAAATTATAAATATAAATAATAATAAAAATAAATTTATATAATAATTATATTAATTAAAAAAAAGTAAAGATAAAAATAATAATTTTATTTAATATAAAAAAATTAACAAATATTTATAATTATAAATATTTAAATAATATTTTAATTAAAAATAATTATAATTTATAAATAAATATATCAAATTAATTTTTAACCATTTTTAAATATAAGAATAAATTTGTAAACTTACATTTTTATCAATTAAAAAATATATAATTTTAATCATATTTATCACATCATTTACGAACTTTTATAAATTTTCCCCACACTTTTCATTCTATTTACCTTAATCCAAACACCCTAACTTTTTTTACACTTTTCCTTCAAATCATCACAAATTCACTCCCTCCTTTCCACTCCCTAATCCAAACAAAGCCTTAGTGCCTGTTTGCTTCTGGGGGTGGCACTGTAGCCGTAGACAGATTGTTGGTGCCACCCCAGTTTGCTTCTATTGAAGGGTGAGGTTGAGAGTGTGAGTGAAGGGAAAGTAGAGAGTGCTTTTGTTGCTCTGAAGAGGAAAGAGAAAGTGGGGGAGATTAAGAAGAAAGTTGTTGGAGATCCCACATCGACTAGAGATGAGAGCCTTTCATAGTATATAAGTGGGTGCAAACCTCAACCCTATGAGCCGGTTTTATGGGGTTGAGTTAGGCTTAAAGTCCACTTTGTAATATGGTATCAGAGTCATTTCGAGTCTATCCTAGCGAGTAATTGTTGGGCTTATCAGGTCACCCGCTATCGGGCCGCTATCGGACCACCCAAAATATATAGTCCCACGCACGAGTTGGTAGTCTCGGCGTGAGGGGGGTGTGTTGGAGATCTCACATCGACTAGAGATAAGGACATTTCATAATATATAAATGGGTGCAAACCTCACCCCATTGAGCCGGTTTTATGGGGTTGAGTTAGGCTTAAATTCCACTTTTGTAATATGGTATCAGAGCCACTCTTTCTTAACATGGTATCAGAGCCATTTCGAGCCTATCCTAGCGAGTGTTTGTTTTGGGCCTATCGTGCCACCCGCTATCGGGCCGCTATCGGACCACCCATAATATATAGTCCCACGCACGAGTTGGCAGTCTCGGCGTGAGGGGGGTGTGTTGGAGATCCCACATCGACTAGAGATGAGAGCCTTTCATAGTATATAAGTGGGTGCAAACCTCAACCCTATGAGCCGGTTTTATGGGGTTGAGTTAGGCTTAAAGTCCACTTTGTAATATGGTATCAGAGTCATTTCGAGCCTATCCTAGCGAGTAATTGTTGGGCTTATCAGGCCACCCGCTATCGGGCCGCTATCGGACCACCCAAAATATATAGTCCCACGCACGAGTTGGTAGTCTCGGCGTGAGGGGGGTGTGTTGGAGATCCCACATCGATTAGAGATTAGAGCCTTTCATTGTATATAAGTGGGTGCAAACCTCAACCCTATGAGCCGGTTTTATGGGGTTGAGTTAGGCTTAAAGTCCACTTCGTAACATGGTATCAGAGCATGTTTTCGAGCCTATCCTAGCGAGTATTTGTTTGGCCTATCGTGCCACCCGCTATCGGACCACCCATAATATAAAGTCCCACGCACGAGCTTCTATCTATCACTCTCGGCGTGAGGGGGGTGTGTTGGAGATCCCACATCGACTAGAGATAAGGACATTTCATAATATATAAATGGGTGCAAACCTCACCCCATTGAGCCGGTTTTATGGGGTTGAGTTAGGCTTAAAGTCCACTTTTGTAATAAAAGTCATGTAGGATAGTGTCATTTACATTGTTACCATTGCTTTTTGCTATCTTTCACGTGAGCCTGGATGCCATGCACAACACCACAACAGTGAACAATGAGTTTCGTAGTGGTTCACTAGGATTGGAGAAGTTCGTGATGCATCAAAGTGGTAGGGGAGTGAGTTTCGTAGTGGTTGTTTGGTCTCAGGTTAGCATTGTCTTGGTTTTGTATAGCATATAATCGATTATGACTGAAAAAGAATCGAGTACATAATCGATTATGCTGTTAAAAACAGTGGATAATCGATTATCTGTTATTTTTTTCAACCATAATCGATTATGCACTCTGTGTAAAAGTGAGGGTAATCGATTATGTATTTGAATAATTTATTATGTTAGGTTTTTAACTATAAAAATAATCTATTATGTTATTGTGTTGCTTATTTTTTTTTTTATAATAATTTGTATTGTTTTGAAAATCTTATTAGTAATAAAAATAATATAATTACTTTCATGAAAATTAATTATGTACATTAATTTAAAATAGAAATATTAAGATAATAATAAATTTATATTATATTATTTAAAATTAAATAAATAAATTACATATTTTTACTATTGAGAATCCATTTGAATGAATTTATCTGAATTAAAATCCATTTTAAATCTCGACCAAATTAATATAATTATTATTTTTTTATTGATTATAGGAGTTTTTTTTCATATTAGTCATAAAACATTCAATTTTCTTTTCCCTTTTTAGAATATTCCTTTATTTTTTTAGATTCTTTTATTTACAAAAGTATTTTTTAACATTTATTTTTCTATTAAAAAATATTTTGTTTTTATTTGAAATTAGTATTTTGACAGTAGAAAAATATATATTTTTTATTGTTATTTTTCACGTTGAACATTGAGAGCTATTTAATATTAAGATTTTTATCATAGTTTTAATGGTACTTATTTAGAGAATGATATTATTTTGAATGCAATTCTTTTAACATTTAATTTATATTATGTATAAATCAAATTTTGGCTCCATTACCTTTATTGGAGCATTAATATATATATATATAATTTAAATAATCATAAATAATATTAAAATTATCTAAATACATTAATTTAACTAAATAAATTAAAAAATAATATAATTATATTTACATTTTATATTTTATTTATTTATTTAAATTTTGCATTATTTTATTTTTTTATTTATAATTGAATAAAATGTACACAAAATTAATTATCATTTTTTCTTTTTTTATATACAAGGGTAAATTTGTAATTTTTATCATTTACAATTAAAAATAATTAAAATATTCTTATAACCATCACATCACTCACATATTTCAATCAATTTTCTTCACATCTCCACTCTAGCATATCCCAATAAACATCCTCAACTTTTTTCACACTTTCTTCTCAAAATACTAAATTATTGATGAGGGAGAAAAGTAAATATTATTAATGTTAAAAATTATAAACAATATGATTGTAATTATGTTAATTATTTTCCAATAACAGCTAGTTGTTCTTATTAATGACAATAAAGAGTACCATGAAATGTTAAGTAATAAAAATATTAGTGATGATAATGAATCACCTCAAGATTAATTTAAAAGATTTAACCCAGCAGACAATTATTTATAAGTGATGAGTGCATAATGAATGAAAATCATTTTCATCAGTATTAGTTTTTAAAATAAATTACTTGTTTATATTTCTAGAGTAAAATTTTATTTTGATTTTGATTTTTATTCTTGAAACTAATTTCATTGTATTTTCTTTCAATTGTAATTTGTTTTTATTTTCTTTAAATTGTAAATTAAAAATTACTTCCTTCACCCCATATACCTTGAAATGACCAAGTTGTTCCTGTCCACTCCTCCCTTGTGTTGTGTTTGGATCCATTGATGTAGTGGGAGCGTGGATGGAAGAGTGAGAAGATCTCTTGTTTGGATCAACATATTTGGAGGTGAAAGTGCAAATAAAGGAGCGAATTATATGAATTTTTCTTTCCTCTCATATATACACAGATTATGAGGGATGTCCATGTATGATAAAAGTGTGTTTTACATTGTTAATACCCTTAAAACATAAGTTTGCAATAGTGCATGAAATGATATTGGTCATTTCAAAAATATAATTATTATAATTATTAATATAATTATATATACTATACACTATACAAAATTAAATATTAGATAAATTTATTTAATAACTCTAAAAATATTTAATTATACTATTAATAACAACATATAATTATAAATAATAAAAATAATAAAATAAAATTATAATACCAACAAAACATATATAGTTATATAAAATAACAAATGTATATAATAATAAATATTATTTTCATAAATTTTAATATATTTAATAAATTTATTTGAATTTAATACAAAAATATTTTTTATTACAAAATAAGAGTAATTATGAATATTATATATTAAAAAAATTAACTCAAACCTTAAAAAAAAATATACAATAATCCATTATTAAAATATTTTGTAATAACAAGGGTAAATTTGTAAACTTATATTTTACACTTTTAAAATAATTTGTAAGTTCTCTCCTAACTATTACATCACATCACTAAAAAGTTTCAATAAATCATACTCACGAATTCACTTTATCATTCCTCAATCAAAACAACCTCACACATTCTCTCTAATTCACTCTCTCCCCTCCCCCATAAATCCTTACCTCAATCCAAACACAAATGCACCCTACCATTGTTGCCACCAACATTGTCAACACGATCGTCATCACAATAGCTCACACAACAATTAGAAGAAGAAAGACAAAAACAAATATTTTTCTAGAACACAAAAATGTATGGCTAATTTTCCCTGCACCAGATCAATTGTGATTTGCACCCAACATTTATTTTAAAACTCCAAACTGCCCTTATCCCCTTTATTTTAAAAAAAAAACTACAAAAGAGCTCTTCTACTGTGATGAAGGCGTTTTGAGTGGAGGTGGAGGTGGTGGTGGTGAAAGCCAAGGCATTATTGTTAGTTGCGGTGAAGTTGTCTTTTCAAGTAAGTATTTTTGTTTTCGTGTGGTGGTTGCAACTGCAAATGGTTCGAAGTTGTTACCGGATATCAAGATCTGGAGAGTGACCTACGGATGCAAATATCTAGAAGTGTGTAGTGTACATTCTGGACTTTTGCATCCGGAATGAGAAAAAAGACTTCCAAATCTTAGCGTCCAGAAGACATTCTTGTGTGTCCAAATAAATTTGTAGATAGTCATATCTGAAAGACACATCTCATTTCCAGACTTGCATATCCAAAACTTTCTTATTTATATTGCAGATATGGATATTCGGAAGGTTAAGACAAAATAGACAATTTTTTTCTACTGATATTGATTGCATATCACAATTCATCTAGTGCCGGAAGAATTAACCAAAATGTATTCTAAAATGTTATTTCCAAAATACATGTGTTCCAAAATATTCATTCTGAAAAAAGACATTCCATGAGGTATTATGTAAGTTCTGAAAAGTTTATATTAAAAAAAAAACTTGTTTCAAAATATATTTCATACATTTTTTAAAATTTTATTCTAAAAATCTTATTCTATTTAAAAAAAAAACGTGTTTCAAAATGTATTCCATGAATTTCAAAAAGGTCCGGTAGGGTCAAATTGAGGGATTACAAGAAAGCAATTGCCTTATAAATTATGTTTGGAATTGGATTTGAAACATAATAATCCTTCAGTAGCCTTACCTCATATTTATCAATTAAGTCCATTGCTTTCACCTGCATCCAACAGAGAACGAGATAATGCTTAATCACTCTTCACACACCTTCTTTGTATGGGTAATAATCTCTGAATTTGATGTAACCAAAATCAATTCCCTAGCCTATTTAGCAAATAAATAGTAATCAGAGTACGAAAAGAGTGGAATTGCTTAATTTACACAAAAATAAACCTAATATACAGTTTTTTTCCCAATTCTCAATGTTCTATAAATTTCAAATGGATCATCAAATGTGCTTCGCTCAAATCTCCCACTTAACACAATTTGGGAAATATCTTCAGCTTTTTTATTCATTCCAATCCCCTTTCATATTTTTACTCCCGTGATATCATCATTTCTTTTTTAATTCTTACAAAAATATTTCTTTTTTTTCATTTTAACTCCCTCGTATTTTCTATTTCTTTTATATTAAATTAATGCTAAAAATATAGATTGTTGTTTAGTAATTAAATCGTATTTTTAATTCAGATAATTAATTTTAAGTCTATATAATTTATTAAGTAATATACTTTTATTTAATCAAAATAAGATAAGCTAGATATATTTTTATTTAATATTTACTTTTAATATTGTATTTTTATTTGAAAACAATTATATTCTACAATATAAAACTACTTCAAAATTATTTATTCAAAATTATTAATTTATTTCAAATATATTAATTTAAAGTTATTTATTCCAAATATATTAATTTAAAATTATTTATTCCAGATATATTAGTTTAATTTTGTGTGTGTATTCAATTAAGTTGTTCAAAATAAATAGTTAACATTGAATAAAAGTATTAATACATACAACTTTCATTCAAAATAAATAATTAGATCATTAAAAACAAATTATTAAGTCATTCAAAATAAATGATTGAAAATTATATATAGTACATATATTTAATTAATATGAATTAAATCATTCAAAATAAATGATTAAATCATTCAAAACAAATTAGTGAGTCATTCAAAATAAATGATTGAAAATTATATATAAGCCATATATTTAACTAATATTGTTCATAATATTAGTAAAAACCCATTCAAATTATTTTATTTTCTAGAATTAATCAAATCAAATGAAAAAAAATTTGAAAATAAAAAGATTTTAAAATATATATTAATTTAAAATCTAAAATAATTAATTTATAATTAATATTAGATATTAATTTATAAATTTCAATTAATAATAAAAATTATTTTAAATACTAATAATCTTTTAATTTATAAAATAATATATAAATTAATTAATATAATAATTGATCTCGCAGGGGATTCAAACGTCGAAGGATTCGCCTCGTCAAACTCTATCTTCCACCTCCGCAACCGTGACAAGTGCAAGAACGCTCCAGGAACTCCACAAGAAACTCCAAGCAAACCTGTGAAACACACCAAACGGCGCCTCTAGCGGCCGGTGGCACTCCGACGCTTAAGTCAGCCTTACAAAACCACCAAAGAACTAAGAACTTGTCTCTCTGCGAGACTCGTGTGCACTCTGTGATTCTCTCTCTTTTCTTTGTGTGTGTGTAAACTTGTAACTTGCAAGAATGAATCTTACCTCCCTTTGCATGAGCGCGGAATGCCCTTTATATACTCTGTTGTGCGCCTAAGTTATCCGTGCATAAAGTAACTTAGCGCGTTTCTTCCACTAGGTGGCTCGTGCAACCTCAGTGTGAATACCAAGTGTGGCTTGGCTAAGCGCACGCACCAGGCATTTACCTACTGTGTGAATGATCACCCCTGCTTTGCACCATGCACGTTATGGGTTAAGAGAGCACCAATCACCGACTGGCTTACTAGCTCTCTTGGGCTACTCTCGTGCACGACACTACAAAGCACATAACTTCTCCTTTCTCTGATACTCTGCCACGCCAGGCTCGTATGCAACGCTCTTCCTGGGAATCACCCTTCGTTTCCAGCTTAACTGCGTGTAACACGAAAACCCGATGATCATCGCTCACACCAGATGGCGATCGGTGCACCATAGCGCCACGCCTTCTGCTTCCAAGCGCTTATCTAGGCGCTGATCGCGCATCCTCTCTGACCACCGCCCCCTGACCACCGATCACCACCCTGGGTGACTTTCTCAATGACTCATCTGCTTCCCTAGCCCACGTGTTCCGCTAAGAACGGTCCACGTGGCTATCTGTTGCTGATGTCACCGACTACCGATGACCGACCGGATCACAAGCCCCCAGTCTCGAGCTGTAAATTTGTTTTCAGCGAAGAGACTAAGTGATTGTCTTCAGTGGCCACGTGACAAGTGATGCCACGTCACGTGCCACATCACGTGCTGTGTTTTAAGTGACGTTACGCCTTCCTCCCTTAATCTTGCGACACGTGTACGCATCAACGGCTAGCATGAAACGTCGTTTGCGCTTCCCACATTCAAATACTTGCGCGCCTCCACTGTTCCATCACCTTCTCCAACGCTCTTCTCTGAAACTCTCGAAGCCCTTCTCTGCGCGATTCGTCTTCCTCAATCTCAAGCTTTCAGAAACCACTTGCGATCATCAAAAGGTACCCCTTTTCTTCATCTATGGCATATTGAATATTTTCTACCGATTGCATCATCCAATAGCTGTACTGTGCATACGTTGTGGGCTGTTTTCCCTTTCCCTGCACTGTTCTAAGGTTTCTTCTGGTTTTTCTGCATTCTTCTGCGTTTTCGTTTCTTCTTCTTCGCCGCTTTCGCTTCTCCACTCCCTTCAACCATATTCGTTCTCCTCGCCTTCCTCTTGTTTTTCGCTGAACCTTGTTTTTCATCGGTCCCTCATTCCTTTTTTTTCTTTCTCCATTGTAGCTACTGAACAATGGCTCGAACAAAAACTACTACGCGTCTTGCTTCCTCCTCTGGTGCACAACCTTCCGCAAGTGCACCACCACCGCCTTCAACGAGCGCGCCCCCCTGAACGAGTGCGCACCCCAAAGCGGCGCCTCCTCAACATGACTACGCGCGGGTGTACAAGTGGGCTCCCCTCCACTTGCTCGCTGAGACTTCTACGCAACTTCCCGACGATCATCTCACCAACCTTCTGAGCAGCGACTCAGACGAGCCCACATGCGCCCTTGACAGGGAGGACGACTCACACTTGGGCGTGTGCATCCCCCCTCGAGACATGCCAGTATGCGTGGATGATAGGGCCACCAATGGAGTGCCCTTCACCTTCATTTACTCCGCCATCTTCAAGAGGTTGTGCCTCCGACTCCCTTTCACTTTCTTTGAGAAGGACCTCCTCACCGAGTTGAACGTGGCTCCCTGTCAACTCCATCCAAACGCTTGGGCCTTCATCCGAGCGTTCGAGATTCTCTGCAACCACTTCGGACACCCTCCTTCAACCGACGTCTTCCTCCATTTCTTCGAGGCCAAGAACCCAAGCGATAGGTCATGGGTGAGCCTGAACGGCGTGTCAGGGAGAGTGATCTTGGGCCTATACCAGCAATCCTTCAAGGACTGGAAGGGTAGGTTCTACATGATCACCTCCAACGAGCACAGTCTGACTCTACTTGAGGGCTTCCCACTCTATTGGGTTCCCAAGGTAGAGTTCAAAAAACCCCGAGGCTTGGAGGCTATGGCACCCTACGAGCGCGAGCTATATGACTCCCTTTCACTTTCTTTGAGAAGGACCTCCTCACCGAGTTGAACGTGGCTCCCTGTCAACTCCATCCAAACGCTTGGGCCTTCATCCGAGCGTTCGAGATTCTCTGCAACCACTTCGGACACCCTCCTTCAACCGACGTCTTCCTCCATTTCTTCGAGGCCAAGAACCCAAGCGATAGGTCATGGGTGAGCCTGAACGGCGTGTCAGGGAGAGTGATCTTGGGCCTATACCAGCAATCCTTCAAGGACTGGAAGGGTAGGTTCTACATGATCACCTCCAACGAGCACAGTCTGACTCTACTTGAGGGCTTCCCACTCTATTGGGTTCCCAAGGTAGAGTTCAAAAAACCCCGAGGCTTGGAGGCTATGGCACCCTACGAGCGCGAGCTATATGACTCCCTTTCACTTTCTTTGAGAAGGACCTCCTCACCGAGTTGAACGTGGCTCCCTGTCAACTCCATCCAAACGCTTGGGCCTTCATCCGAGCGTTCGAGATTCTCTGCAACCACTTCGGACACCCTCCTTCAACCGACGTCTTCCTCCATTTCTTCGAGGCCAAGAACCCAAGCGATAGGTCATGGGTGAGCCTGAACGGCGTGTCAGGGAGAGTGATCTTGGGCCTATACCAGCAATCCTTCAAGGACTGGAAGGGTAGGTTCTACATGATCACCTCCAACGAGCACAGTCTGACTCTACTTGAGGGCTTCCCACTCTATTGGGTTCCCAAGGTAGAGTTCAAAAAACCCCGAGGCTTGGAGGCTATGGCACCCTACGAGCGCGAGCTATATGACTCCCTTTCACTTTCTTTGAGAAGGACCTCCTCACCGAGTTGAACGTGGCTCCCTGTCAACTCCATCCAAACGCTTGGGCCTTCATCCGAGCGTTCGAGATTCTCTGCAACCACTTCGGACACCCTCCTTCAACCGACGTCTTCCTCCATTTCTTCGAGGCCAAGAACCCAAGCGATAGGTCATGGGTGAGCCTGAACGGCGTGTCAGGGAGAGTGATCTTGGGCCTATACCAGCAATCCTTCAAGGACTGGAAGGGTAGGTTCTACATGATCACCTCCAACGAGCACAGTCTGACTCTACTTGAGGGCTTCCCACTCTATTGGGTTCCCAAGGTAGAGTTCAAAAAACCCCGAGGCTTGGAGGCTATGGCACCCTACGAGCGCGAGCTATATGACTCCCTTTCACTTTCTTTGAGAAGGACCTCCTCACCGAGTTGAACGTGGCTCCCTGTCAACTCCATCCAAACGCTTGGGCCTTCATCCGAGCGTTCGAGATTCTCTGCAACCACTTCGGACACCCTCCTTCAACCGACGTCTTCCTCCATTTCTTCGAGGCCAAGAACCCAAGCGATAGGTCATGGGTGAGCCTGAACGGCGTGTCAGGGAGAGTGATCTTGGGCCTATACCAGCAATCCTTCAAGGACTGGAAGGGTAGGTTCTACATGATCACCTCCAACGAGCACAGTCTGACTCTACTTGAGGGCTTCCCACTCTATTGGGTTCCCAAGGTAGAGTTCAAAAAACCCCGAGGCTTGGAGGCTATGGCACCCTACGAGCGCGAGCTATATGACTCCCTTTCACTTTCTTTGAGAAGGACCTCCTCACCGAGTTGAACGTGGCTCCCTGTCAACTCCATCCAAACGCTTGGGCCTTCATCCGAGCGTTCGAGATTCTCTGCAACCACTTCGGACACCCTCCTTCAACCGACGTCTTCCTCCATTTCTTCGAGGCCAAGAACCCAAGCGATAGGTCATGGGTGAGCCTGAACGGCGTGTCAGGGAGAGTGATCTTGGGCCTATACCAGCAATCCTTCAAGGACTGGAAGGGTAGGTTCTACATGATCACCTCCAACGAGCACAGTCTGACTCTACTTGAGGGCTTCCCACTCTATTGGGTTCCCAAGGTAGAGTTCAAAAAACCCCGAGGCTTGGAGGCTATGGCACCCTACGAGCGCGAGCTATATGACTCCCTTTCACTTTCTTTGAGAAGGACCTCCTCACCGAGTTGAACGTGGCTCCCTGTCAACTCCATCCAAACGCTTGGGCCTTCATCCGAGCGTTCGAGATTCTCTGCAACCACTTCGGACACCCTCCTTCAACCGACGTCTTCCTCCATTTCTTCGAGGCCAAGAACCCAAGCGATAGGTCATGGGTGAGCCTGAACGGCGTGTCAGGGAGAGTGATCTTGGGCCTATACCAGCAATCCTTCAAGGACTGGAAGGGTAGGTTCTACATGATCACCTCCAACGAGCACAGTCTGACTCTACTTGAGGGCTTCCCACTCTATTGGGTTCCCAAGGTAGAGTTCAAAAAACCCCGAGGCTTGGAGGCTATGGCACCCTACGAGCGCGAGCTATATGACTCCCTTTCACTTTCTTTGAGAAGGACCTCCTCACCGAGTTGAACGTGGCTCCCTGTCAACTCCATCCAAACGCTTGGGCCTTCATCCGAGCGTTCGAGATTCTCTGCAACCACTTCGGACACCCTCCTTCAACCGACGTCTTCCTCCATTTCTTCGAGGCCAAGAACCCAAGCGATAGGTCATGGGTGAGCCTGAACGGCGTGTCAGGGAGAGTGATCTTGGGCCTATACCAGCAATCCTTCAAGGACTGGAAGGGTAGGTTCTACATGATCACCTCCAACGAGCACAGTCTGACTCTACTTGAGGGCTTCCCACTCTATTGGGTTCCCAAGGTAGAGTTCAAAAAACCCCGAGGCTTGGAGGCTATGGCACCCTACGAGCGCGAGCTATATGACTCCCTTTCACTTTCTTTGAGAAGGACCTCCTCACCGAGTTGAACGTGGCTCCCTGTCAACTCCATCCAAACGCTTGGGCCTTCATCCGAGCGTTCGAGATTCTCTGCAACCACTTCGGACACCCTCCTTCAACCGACGTCTTCCTCCATTTCTTCGAGGCCAAGAACCCAAGCGATAGGTCATGGGTGAGCCTGAACGGCGTGTCAGGGAGAGTGATCTTGGGCCTATACCAGCAATCCTTCAAGGACTGGAAGGGTAGGTTCTACATGATCACCTCCAACGAGCACAATCTGACTCTACTTGAGGGCTTCCCACTCTATTGGGTTCCCAAGGTAGAGTTCAAAAAACCCCGAGGCTTGGAGGCTATGGCACCCTACGAGCGCGAGCTATGTGGCTTACTCTCGAGCTTGGGCGCTAAGTTCATATCCTCCACCCTCATCAAGCACGAGTTCGACGCGGAGGCGCTTAAAAAATACATTGGTTTGCATTCTCTTCTTCCCTTCAACTTGTCATTTCTCTGAATATGATAGCGTGCTTGCGCTTAACTGCAACTGCCTGTGTTGTTTTCACTCCCAGCTTGTTTGCCATACTGGCACACTTGCACATGTTAATCACTTCTCTGCATGCTAAAACTGAACTGATGAACTTGATTGAATCTTCTGCACTTTGTTTGCTTTCTTGGCTCTTTGTGCACTAACCCTTTGCCATGCCTAACTGGTGCAAATATGACTTCCAGCAAAGAACGACGAGCTGGCCAAAAAACTAATTGAGCTGGCCAAAAGTCGACGAGCTGCTAGGTCGTCCTCGGGGACCGAGGTCTCCTCCGAGCCCATCTTTGCCTCCCCTCTCTCGGTCGCGCCAGCTGAAGGCCCCGAGACCAGGGGTGAGAAGAAAAGGAAACGGCTGGTGAAGGCTCCCACCACCGTCGCATCCACCAAGGGGGAGAGCTCGGGGTCTCCTCTAGTCCAAAGAAAAAGAAGAGGAGCCGAGGTGGGCGGCTCTTCCGCCCCAAGACCCGAGGGCGCTGAGGGGGATGCCTCTCCAACCCCTCCAGCACAGACTTCTCCAACGCGCCCTCCTTCTCCAGCACCTCTTCCTTCCTCGCCCCCAGCCAGCCAACCCCTCACCTTGCCATCTCAAACTGCTGGGAGCGGGGCTGCTCGCTCGGAGGGGACCTCTCACCCCTGAACCTCACCACGTCCTCAAGACTCAGCCGCCACGACCGAGGGTGGTGGTGAGATTTCCCTCCGAGCCTCGGGTTCCAGCACTGAAGGGCTCACCACGGTTATCAAGCTGGCCAGGCAACTGCTCCAAAACCGCGAGCTGGTCAAGTGGAGCGGGAGCGAGGTGGACCTTCATTTGGCCCGCCAACTAGTGCTTTCTCTGGAGTTCTCCACCCAGCATCGCCGCATCGAAAAGATGGAGAGAAAGATGAGCGAGTTGCACGACCAAAAAGAGTCGCTACAAAGTGACTACGAGGCCCTGCAGAACACCAACGGGCTGTTGAGGGACATGGTGGAGGAAGCCAAGAGGGGGCACGCCCTGCAAGTCCAAGAAATCATCAAGACAGAGATGATGATGGGGGACGCCGTCGCCACTCTTCACGCTGAGTTGGTCCAGACCACGGGCAAAACCATTCAGCTTGAAGCCGAGAATGCCTTCCTGCGCCAACAGATCGCAAATCTGGCGGAGGCTCTCGCAGCAAACGAGAAGCGTGCCGATGATCAGGGGTCCAAGCTCAAGGAAGCCGAATCCACCATCGCCACCCTTACAACTGAGAAGGTCGTGCTCGAGACCGACAAGGCTGAGCTCGAGGCTGAGAAGACCAAGCTCTGGGAAGAGGCCGCTGACACCTTTGCTGAGGGATTCGACTTGGCCCTCGAGCAAGTTAAGTGCGTCTTCCCGGAGGCTAACTACTCTCAGTTCGCTATCAACTTCGAAGTGGTGGACGGCAAGATCATTCGCCCTTGATCATTTGCTATCTTGTTTATATCCCTTTGCACATAAAACTTTGAAGGTAAAGACTCTTCCTGCATATATAAAATGCCACTTTTTCTCTTACCGTCCTTCTTGTTGTGCATCTCTTGTCCTTTATCTCTTGTCATGCATGAGTAACTGCTAACCCGCTCGAACTTGGCCCGAATCTTTACTGTACTTGACTTCTCCACTTCTGACTTCGATCACAACTAACAACACTTGATAACTGATCTGGCGTGGTTTTGCTTGCTTAGGCCTATCACGTAAGAACTTGTCTAAAACTCTTAAACAATGTTCTAACCACCAATAACCGATCAGAATGCTACAGCCACCCACTCATCAGTCCTCGCGCCTCTGCTTCCACCTTATATCTTTCTATATTGCTTGTCGCTCCAGCGCTAAGTGCGTAGAGGACTCCTACGCCGATCGGTCAAGGATGATGCCTTGTTTTGGGGAAAAGAGTGTTTCTCGATAACCCCTCTTGCCTGCCCCAAGGTCATCAACCCTTAACACGTCGGGTCGTACTATCCACCTTCTCAATTGAATGAAAATCTTTATTGAATCTATTGATCAAAGAATTTGGGACTCAATTGAGAATGGTCCTTACATTCCAAAGTTCAAAAAGGATAATTCTTTCATTGCAAAACCTTTGTCCAAATGGACAAATGATGAATGTAAGATGGCCCAGCTTGATCGGTCTGCTCAAAACATTATAGCTTCTGCACTAGAAACTAATGAATTTTTCAGGATATCAAAGTGCAAAACTGCTAAGGAAATGTGGGAGACACTCAAGGCTGCTAATGAACCAAAGGAAGCAATGACAAAAAGTCAAGCAAGAAGGAAGAGAAGGAAAAATAAGAAAAGCCTCAATCTTTGCTTCATGGCCAGAAAGGAGGATGACTCAAGTAGTGTAAGTTCATCAAACTCTTCAAATTATGAAAATTATGGTCAATTGCTTCAAGCCTTTCAAGAAACGCATGAAGAAGTCAACCGATTGGCTCTCTTGAACAATCGGTTAAAAGAAAAGAACAGCTGGCTAGAAAACAGAGTAAAAACACTGGAAGAGGATTTGGAACATTCAAAAATGGATTTTGAAAATCTGGAAATCATTTACAAAAACTCCTCTTGCAAGTGTGATACTCTAGTTTGTGAAAATTGCGAAAATCTTGAAAAGAAGGTCCACTATCTTGTTAAAAAGTGGATAAGTTTTCTAAAGGCCAATCCAACTTTGAGAGTGTGCTAGCATCTCAAAATTGTGTTTTTGAAAAATCTGGATTGGGTTTTAATCCACACAAAAAACAAGATAGATTTTCAAAATCATTTTGAAAATGCCAAAAAAACAATCGATTGGACCATCGAAACAACCGATTGTTACATGTTTCTATTGCATGAAAAGAGGCCATTCTGTGAGGTTCTGTAAAATCAGAAAACATGTTGTTCCTAAAGGGCTTATGAAGTGGATTCTTAAGGGAAATAAAGCTTTATTTGATAAGTATAAACCAGATGGACCCACATTCATAAGGGGACCAAATCTTTGTACTTGAAAATCTCTTTTGTAGGAAATCTTGGAGGAGAGCAAGCAATTGTGGTACTTGGACAGTGGATGCTCCAAGTATATGACAGGGAACAAATCAAAGTTCCTGAGAATATCCTTTAAGCAAGAGGGTCATGTCACCTATGGAGACAACAACAAAGGAAGAATTCTTGGAGCTCTATTCAATATTATGCTTGAAAATAAACCATGAAGATGTATCACTTCTCTAGAGAAGAGTTTATCCATAACCATGAAGATTGAATTAAAACCTTTTGTTGTCCTAGGGAGTTTTAAAATGAAATTTGTATCTTCCCAAGGATCATTTGCAAAAGGTGAAGGAGTATAGAGTTCATGAGACTTTACTTTAGGTGTAGTTTGAAAACATGAGTTGTACTTAAAGTAATGTCTTTGAACTTCTTTTCTCATGGGTGACAAAAGTTTTCCTCTTAAAAGCTCTAGCGTTTGATCAACTTTCTTTTGTCCCATGAGTTCTCCTTCTTGATCTATGCAAGCTTCTTGTAAGGACTTTTCTTTTGTGTTCATGCTTGCAAGTGTTCCTTTACAAAAGGAAAGGCTAGGTTGTTCAACAAGAAGCATGTTGGTAAAGGTATTTTTAATATGCTTGACTTGTTGAATGACCTTGTGGGAAGGAACACTATTCTCCCACGCCTTTTGTTTCCCAAAATTTTTTTCTTTTTCTATTTTTTCTTCATCCCTTTTGTGTTTCATTTGTATTTGGTCTTTTACCACTTGGGAATGTGGTAAAGGGCTAAGTACAAACCTTTTATGCTTGTGGATAAAAGAAATCTCGTTAGTTAGACCATTATGTGAGGTTTTCTTATCAAATTGCCATGGTCTACCTAATAAGATGTGGCAAGCTTCCATAGGTACTACATCACATAAAACATTGTCTTTGTAGTTGCCTATAGAAAACTCGATTTCCACTTGTTTGTCTACACGTAGTTCTCCATCCTCATTGATCCATTGTAAATTGTAAGGTTGTGGATGAGGAACTACTTGTAGTTGTAATTTTTCAATCAATCTAGTGCTACAACAATTGCAGCATGACCCACCATCCACAATAAGAGAGCATATATTTTCGAAAACATTGCATCTAGTATGAAAAATGTTCTCTCGTTGTGTCTCAATGGGTGCACTAGGTTGATTGTGGAGGATTCTTTGAATCATCAATAAGTCCCCCTCCAAAGGATTTATCCTTTCTCCTTCCCCTTTTTCTTGGGTACTAGGTTCATCTTCACCACTTGTGTATTCATCTTTTCCTTTTAAAAACAAAATTCTTTGGTTTGGACATTGTGCTTGCACATGCCCTCTTCCAAAACATTTAAAACATTTGGTGTCCCTAGCACGGATGTATGGGGTGGAGGCATCTTTCACTAAGGGTTTGGTAGTCTCTGATACCAAATGATGGCATTTCATGTGTTCTTCTTGAATCAAAGTAGTAAAAGTGATGCGGAAGCAATGGGTGAGTGAAACAAAGCCCTCCTAGGAGTTGTGATGGCTTTGAAGGTGCATGATGAGTATGGGTTAGAGAGGTTCGGCCAGCTCTATGAAGAAAGGTGAAAGGAGTGAAGTTTATAGCCTAGATTTCTAGGAGAAGTAAAGCTAGTGCACAAAATGGGCAGCATAACAATACTCAATTAAACTTGTCAAATACAATGAGCTAGCCTTCCTATTTATAGGCTAGTTTGGGACGTAAATGATAAGCTACATTACAAGGAAAAGAAAACCAAAAATTAAATCTAAATGCTAAGCCATGTGCCAATCCATGACCGGCCACACTAACCTAGTTTCTAGAATGTTTCCTTCACAAAGTGCTTTCTACACTATCCTATCTACTAAGTACCCCTAATGGGCCTTTATGCAACAAAGCCTTCTTTTCCTAAAACCGTAGCTTGGCTCATGTGTGTGTGAAGCTAGACGGTCTAGGACTCTTCATAGATGCTCCTTATGTAGCCATGGCTAGACGCTCCTTTGTGAAGCTAGACGCTCCATTTGGAAGACTAGACGCTCCTTTGAGAGGCTAGACGCTCCTTTGTGAATCTAGTCTTAGTCTTTTGGCTTTCATAGTGTGGTGAGCTTGGGCCCTCTTCCATCAGAAACTTTCTGCTATCTCATGGTTATGAAAGAGGAATGGTAGACAAGACTCTCTTCATCAAGAAGTCAAATGCAGAAATAATTCTTGTGCAAATCTATGTTGATGATATCATCTTTGGTGCTACACAAGATAGATTGTGTGAAGAATTTGTGGCTGCTATGAAAGGTGAGTTTGAAATGTCTATGATGGGAGAACTATCTTTCTTTCTTGGATTGCAGGTTAAGCAAACAAAGGATGGGATCTTCTTAAGTCAATCAAAGTATTGCAAGGAGATTCTCAAGAAATTTGAAATGGAGAATTGCAAAGAAGCAAGCACTCCAATGCCATCAAGTTGTTACATGGATGCTGATGCAACTGGAAAGAGTATAGATCAAACAAAATACAGAGGTTTGATTGGATCTTTGCTATATCTAACAGCTAGTAGGCCGAACATCATGTTTACGGTGTGTCTATGTTCAAGATATCAAGCAAATCCTAAAGAGTCACACTTCAAAGCTGCAAAAAGAATTCTGAAATATCTCAAAGGAACATCATCTGTAGGATTATGGTATCCTTCTCACTCTCCAATACATTTAATTGGTTATTCAGATTCTGACTTTGCAGGTTGCAAGCTAGATAGAAAGAGCACAAGTGGCACTTGTCACCTTCTTGGCTCAAGCCTAATATCATGGCATAGCAAGAAGCAAGCATGTGTTGCTCTCTCTACTGCTGAGGCTGAATATATAGCTGCTGGTAGCTGTTGTGCACAGATTCTATGGCTCAAGCAACAACTTGCAGATTTTGGTTTACAAATCAGCAAGGTTCCCTTGATGTGTGATAACACAAGTGTCATCAATCTTACCAAAAATCAGATTTAGCACTTAAGGACCAAACATATTGAAATAAGACATCATTTCATCAGGGATCATGTACAAAATGGGAACTGTGAAGTGAAGTTTGTGGAAACCAAACTGCAACTAGCTGACATTTTCACAAAGCCTTTACTAAAAGAGAGGTTTTTCTTCTTAAGAAATGAGTTAGGTATTCTTGATCCTAATAATCTCTCTTAAATCTATTTTCTTTGACTGAGCTTTAAATGATTTAACTGCTTACGCTGCAGTCATTAAATGCTTTGACCAATCTGGATATCCTCAGGGTTTCTGAGAAGACTGGATGTAGCTTTGGATTTGGAGTGAACCAGTATAAACAACTGTGTACAATTTCTCTATCCCTATCTCTTTAAATTCAGTTTTGTCAATTAATAACTGGTATAAACAACCGATTGTTTCGATAAAACAACCGATTGTTTCGATAAAACAACCGATTGTTTTTCCAGTATTGTGCTTTTGCTTTATGTTTTAAAAAACTGAATTCTTAATCAAGGTTTTCTTGAAGTATTTTTCATTCTAAGCTTAAAAGTTTACTAAAATCTTCTTAAACAATTCACCCCCCCTCTCGTTTAATGCCATATATTCTAACATCTTTCAGATCCTGAGAAGTACAGGAGATTAGTTGGAAAATTGAACTATCTCACTGTTACTCATCCTAATATTTCCTTTGTAGTCAGTGTGGTGAGTCAATTTCTTAATTCTCCATGTGAAGATCATTGGAATGCAGTCATTCGTATAGTGAAGTACATTAAAGGCTCTCCTGGAAAAGGTTTGTTATATGGTCATAATAACCATACTATAGTCGTTTGTTATTCAGATGCTGATTGGGCAAGATCTCCATCTGATAGAAGATCAACTTCTGGTTATCGTGTCTCCATTGGTGATAACTTGATCTCTTGGAAGAGCAGGAAACAAAGTGTTGTGACAAGATCTAGTGCAGAAGTAGAATATAGAGTTATGGCCTCGGCTACTTGTGAGTTTATTTGACTTAAACAGTTACTTAAAGAATTACAATTTGGAGAGGTTACTCAAATGACACTTATATGTGATAATTAGGCTGTTCTTCATATTAGCTCAAATCCAGTTTTTCATGAAAGGACAAAACATATTGAGATTGATTGCATTTCATTCGAGAAAAGATTATATGGGAAGATATCAAGACTGAGTTTGTTAATTCAAATAATCAATTAGTAGATATTTTTACTAAACCCTTACGAGGGCCTAGGATTGATTACATTTGTAACAAGCTGGGTACATATGATCTATATGCACTAGCTTGAGGGGAAGTGTTAGATATTATTAGATATTATTAGATATAATTAGATATTATTTGATATTATGAGATATTATAGATATTGTTAGATATCTCATATTTATGTAATGGGCTTAGCCCATATGTTTCTTTTCCTATATAAACATAACCCTATGTGTTCAATATACATAAGGAATTTACCTTATTCTTTCTTTTTCTTGAATAATAATAAATAGAAGAGGGCTGAAAAATGAAAAAGCACAATTCAAATACAAGAGTTGAAATTTAGAGCCAAGACAAGTCATGAAGTGTGACTTGCTTTCCTACTTTGGCACCTCCTAAAACTATATCTACACATACTCTTTTATGTCACATGGAAGGTGTGACTTGTTTTGTACATTAGTACCCCTTATTTAATATCTACACCTCCCTTTTAAAGTTCTACTAAAAACTACACAAAATAAATTACAAATAGAGACATCCAATGATGCTCATTTATTTAATGCTTGTGCCCTTGCTTTTATTATCTTTTGAGGCATGATGGATGATCATGTGTTGGCTTAGGCCTCAGTGTGGGCTTGGGCTTTGGGCTTTGGGCTTGGACCTCCATATTAAGAACACTAATAGGAAGAACTTCAAATATTGTGATCCTTGACCATTCCTCCTATTGATGACATCTTTAAATGCTTGTTGAGATGACCCTTCAAGTATAGCATCTTTGGTCATCTTCATGTATTTTTTTTATTCTCATCATGCTCCCCAGGCGCGAAAGAATTCGTCCACGAATTTAGTATGCCTGCAAATAGCAGAGTAAGTTTGCGCACAATAGTTGGAGAATGTATGGGTGAAGCAAACTTATTGTCTTTATGTTTATGAAGATGATATGGTTGAATTCTAGCTACAAGACATGTTTGGAAAGAATATTGTGGGATGAAAAATTTAGTGAAAAAGCCTCTTAAAAGGTGAGAACCTTTATGAGGGTTTGGAATAGCATCCCTAAACTTCTTAAACAAAAATGTCAAGTACTTAGAATGTTTAGGAAATGAAAAAAATAAGCAAGGAAAACACCTTGGAGGTGAAGGAATGAGACCCATTGTATCTTGGCCTTCTTTTTCTCTTTCATTTTCTCTTTTGGATTTTGTTTTATGGTGGTCTTGTTTTACCTCTTTTAATAATGTGGTTCCTTTAAGTGGACAATTGGCAACGATGTGCCCGAAACTTAGACATTTAAAACATTTTGTTTTTGAAGTTTTGGTGGGTGACTTAGGGGTAGAAGGATTTTGGGTAGAAACTTTTGGTTTAGAGGTGGGTTGGTTTGAAAAATTGGAAGGAGAATTTTTTGTAGAAATTTTGTTTGCATCCTTCCTAGAAGATTTGTATAAACCATCATCATGAGTATTTTTTAAAGTTGTTTTCAAAAGGTGTGATTCCACCTTGATGGCTAGGTGAACCACTTTCTTTAAAGAAGAGTACTCATGTAAATTTACAAAATCTTTAATTTCTCTTCTTAAACCACTTACAAACCATTTTATCTTTGACTCTTCATTAACATGCATATTCATTTTAGTCAAAGTTGTTTCAAAATCTTTAAAGTATTCATCTACCATCCTATGTTCTTGAGGAAGCCTTTGGAACTTCAACAAGTGTTCCTTCCTAGAAGGAGGAGGAACAAACCTCGCGCTCATGCATGCCTTTAAATCATACCAAGAGACCATGGGCGACCTCTTGTTTAGCTCAATGTCCAATACAAGATGGTGCTACCAATGTTTGGCATGGTCCATGAACTCTAAAGAAGCTAGCCTAACCCTTTGGTCTTCTAGAACCTCGTGTACATGAAAAATTTGATCAACTTTGGCTTCCCACCCCAAATATACAATAGGATCCCCCTTCACCACTAAAACTAGGTAATTTTACAAAAAGCAAATAAGGCTTGGCCACATGTTGGTGCCTTTCTTCATGATTATGGTGCCTCTTCATTCGGCTTCTTCATGATACCCATAAGAACTTTGAGACGTCCTTGAAGAATGCCTATGATGATGATGATGATGTCTTCTCTCTCAGTTTTGATGAGCATCTTCACGATCCATCTCTAATCTTTGGAGCCTTGCCTCCATTTGTCTTATCACCTCATCCTTTTGTGCAATTGTTTGTTTAGCATCCTTTAATTCACCAATGAGGTATGCCTTTTGAGGTGATTGAGGCTTAGAGGATTCTCCACTAGAGAGATTAACCATGATAATAAAGAAACACAAAACACAAAGAGAAAACAATTAAAGAAAACTTGTTAGCAAAAGAAAGCAAAATAAAGCTTGTTGTAATAGGGATAAAGGCACTCAAACCACTCCAAGAAAATTTTTCTTTCCTTAACCAAGCCTCTCTTGTGGATTGGATGAGCCTCAAGTGAAAAATGCCAAAGCAAACCACACTTACTCAAAAATCAATGCACCACAAAACTAGAAGAAACAAGAAAAAACAAGCAAGAAAAGGTGTAAACGATAAATAGCTAAACCAAAAACAGAATTTAAGATATGACAAAACTGAACATGAAAAGAAAAAGACAAGCAAGAAAATTAAGGCACTCAAAGAAAAGCTATCACATAAAGGAATCCTAAAGAATAGTACTAGAATAGATGAAGAAAACCAAAAAACAGTGCTACAGGAATTTTTTTTAAAAAAGTGCGTGACTTAAAAGATTTAACTGGAACTGGAGAATGCAAACTGGAATGTGAAATTTAAACCACTGGAAATTCAAGATGTTATCTCAAAATAGGCACTAGAATCACTCAAAAACAGTGCGCCAATTAATTGTGATAAATTTTTTAAAATCACTGCCACTCACTGTTTTTCCAGAGTCATATTTTTGCACTTTGTACGTATTTGATTTATCACATTTTTTGTATTTTTAATTTTGATGCACTTCTTTTTTTTACTCTTTTATAACACTTCAAACTACTAAAATCCAGAGTTTCAGGATTTTTCTCCAACAGAAATAATTTTCATAAGCAATTGAAGTTAGCACAAAAATTGGAAAACAGAGAAACCTATGCTAGAATTAAAAAACAGAATTAAGAAACTTCAAAAACACAATGAAATTTATGTATAGAACTTGTATAGAACTAATACACAAGCATGAACTTAAATATAAAAAGAAAATGCACCAAAGAATCAAAAAATAGAATCACAAAAATGTAGTCAAATAAAATCAATCAAACAAAATTAGCAATAAAAGTACTACAAGGAATTGATGACATTGTAGGAAAAAACATGACTAGAAAAAACATGTATAGATTCAAAAATTAAAATGACACAAACAAAGTGAATTTGTACCAATTAAAACAGCAAGAAAGACTCAAGATAAAACAAAAACAGAATCAACTAATCACAAAAACAAAATTAAAGTGTCAATCAACTTTAAAAAAAAAAATTGCACACAACCATAGCTCTAGATACCACATGATGTGAGTTGAATTGGCACAAGACAAGGTACAACACAATAAGGAGGCTTAAGGACATTGCCTTCTAAATGAAGAGCCAAACTCATAAGAATCATGAGTGTCATATCCTTATACACAAATATAGGGCGAAAATGGAAAGGAAAGCAAGATCAACACATGAACACAAGTAGAAACACAATATAGAACAACTAAACCGATTAAAAACAGTAACTAACACATATGAACCGGTTGAAAGGAGAATTAAGTGCTGGAAATAAAAGGAAGCACAAGAGAAACAAGAACAAATGGTGGAAATTAAAGAACAACACCTAAAAAGACAAACTATCGATTGGAATTGCTAGAAACATGGAAATGGAGATGGAAGGAAGAAGGAACTTAATTGGATGAAGACTTGAAGGAGATGGAAACGCCACTTGGATGGTGAAAGCTCCAAAATGAGTGCTAGTTGCCGCCACTTGAAGCCCTCCAAAGCTCACAAGATAAGACTTAGAGAAGGAGATTAAATCTTTCACAATTCTCTCTCTATTTGAGTAGAGTTTCCTTTCTTCAATTTCTAAAATCTGAATTGCATGAGCAATGCCTCTCTATTTATAATAGAAGAGGGCTGAAAAATGAAAAGGCACAATTCAAATTCAAGAGTTCAAATTTGGAGCCAAAACAAGTCATAAAGTGTGACTTGTTTTCCTACTTTGGCACCTCCTAAAACTATATCTACACCTACTCTTTTATGTCATATGGAAGGTGTGACTTGTTTTGTACATTAGTACCCCTTATTTAATATCTACAACTCCCTTTTAAAGTTCTACTAAAAACTACACAAAAGAAATTACAAATAGAGACATCCGATGATGCTCATTTATTTAATGCTTATGCCCTTGCTCTTATTATCTTCTGTGTTGGCTAACGATGGATGATCATGTGTTGGCTTGGGCCTCAATGTGGGCTTGGGCTTTGGGTTTGGGCCTCCATATTAAGAACACTAATAGGAAGAACTTCAAATATTGTGGTCCTTGACCATTCCTCCTATTGATGACATCTTTAAATGCTTGTTGAGATGGAGTATAGTATCATTGGTCATCTTCATGTATTTTTTATTTTCATCACTAGCTGCTCAATTTGAAATGAAGGATCTTGGGAAGCTGAAGTTCTTCCTTGGGATATAGGTTGCTTACTCGAGACTGGGCATCTTTATTTCTCAAAGGAAATACATCCTTGATCTTCTCAAAGAGACTGGTAAGTTGGGTTGTAAGACCACTGGAGTGCCAATGGAGAAAAATCATAGGATTTGGAATAATGAGGAAAACCCAAAAGTGGAGAAGACACAATATCAAAGACTTGTGGGAAAACTCATTTATCTATCACACACTAAGCCAAACATAGCTTATGCAGTTAGTGTGGTTGGCCAATTTATGCATGATCCAAGAGAAAGACACTTGCAGGCAGTAGATAGAATTATTTAGTACTTAAAAGCCTCTCCAGGAAAAAGATTGTTATTCAAAAAGGGGGAAAACTTATCCATGAAAGTATATACTGATGTTAACTATGCAGGATCGATTGTTGATAGGAGATCCACCACAGGCTACTGCATGTTCTTGGGTGGAAATCTGGTGACATGGAGGAGTAAGAAGCAAAATGTAGTTGCAAGATCACGTGCAGAGGCAGAATTTAGAGTCATGGCTCAAGGGGTGTGTGAACTCTTATGGATGAAGATCATACTGGATGACCTAAAAATAAAATATGAAGCTTTTATGGGCTTGGCGTGTGATAATAAGTTCGCTATCAGTATTGCACACAATCCGGTTCAACATGATCGAACAAAGCACGTAGAGATAGACCAACACTTTATTAAAGAGAAGTTGGATGATGGTCTTATAGCCACTGAGTACATCCCTTCAAGACTCCAATTGGCAGTTATGTTTACCAAGGGACTTCCCAAAAAACAATTCAAAGATCTTACTTGCATGTTGGGAATGATAGATATACATTCACCAACTTGAAGGGGAGTGTTGCATAATCTGGAGAATTATGTTATAATTAAGTGCAGATTCCATTTTATATTTATTAGGACAAATTTGTTAGTGATTTTATTTATTTGATTTGTACAACTTTAAACACCCATTATTTCTAGCTTTCATTGCCTATTATTTCTTTCCTTAATTAGGTTGTAAAACAGTCTATAAATAGATACTGTAATCACATTTATAAAACACCTCATAAATATATATTTCATCTATTTCTTTCATCTAGTATTGATCCAGAACTCCCTCAAAGGACCCTTTTTGAGCTTTTCCGGCCATAAGTGTATTCCAAGCAACCAAATTGTAAGTTGGCATCCAACTGATAACTCTCTCCCCATCGTCCATGCTTCTAGCTTTCATATAAATATGAGCTAAAGAGCTTCCAACAACCAAATTAAACTCAAGCCCACATTTCATAACATAGGCATGAACTTGTTGGCCAACAAACAAAGCTCGTAGATGAGCACGCTACCCAACGAGTACTCATCTGGCATTAACCCCAACTCATTCATTCTCGAAAAGATGATTAAAGACTCTTCATTCATTTCAAACTTGGCCAAACCCGTTACCATCGCGTTCCACATGGCAATATTTCTCTCAGGCATTTCATCAAACAGGTTCCTAGCGCTCTCGATGTTGCCCATTTCTAGATAGGCCTTAATCATGATGTTACATGACATGATGTTCTTCCTCGGCATTTGATCAAACAAAGCAACAACGGCTCTAAGTTTCCCAAAAGCTTCTCTTACGTTCCCTTTTGAACACAAGGTTGCTAATTGATCTTTTGCTTTCCGGGAAATCCTGTATTTTACATATCCATACGATTAAGTCCTTGGTTTCCAAAACAGTGTAAAGTGGGTTTGTGGAAAAGCCAGAGATTGCAATTTGAAAAGGGTGGGTGCAGAGAGACACAATGCTTCGCCAGGCCTTCCACAACCGTCTTGAGGCCAGTGAAGTGGATCACGAATCGAACTTGTTTCAGTATATGATCTCATTAACTGAAACACTAAGAACACGTAAAAAAGACTAGAATAGGAAAATGAGAAGACGCAATATAGAGCTTGTGTGGTTCTGGAGAAGAGTCTCTCCAAGTTATCCCTGTTTTTTAGATCGCCCTGTGAGAAGAAGAGTTGAATTTGCAATATGGAAAGTTAGAGAGTGATGTGAAAGAGGAAGATGTGAACATAAAATATATTTTCATTTCGTAACTACTTTCCAACAAGAATACAATATTTGTAAATAGTCTACACTTCTCAAATCTATATTCTCTTTCATACAAATTATACTATAAATAACATTTAAATCATAGTATAAATCCCATTCAAATTTAATGTACTTTTATTTTCTTGAAATTATTTTCTTGAAATTGTGAAATTCACTATCCAAACACACTTTTTAAGTGTTTTAACTTGTGTTGTGAGCAATAGATCAGCTTTTATCCTAGCTGTTTTTTCGTTCAACATAGTTGTCTTTTCTCTTACAAGCAGTTAATATAACTGTTAATTCTGTTACAAGCATTTAATATAACTGTTAATTCTATTATAAGCATTCAGAAAATAAGAAACGGAAAAACTCGTTAGCCTTTGAAAAAATTTTAAAAAAAAACAAAAACAAAAGAGTATAATGGATTGTACATTAGCTTAAGTGTTGTAGCCATTAGCTTAAGTGTTGTAGGATGGTTGTGAAACTCGCGAGTCAATTCGAGTTTACGTTTTCACATAACCTTATCGGAATAATTCGTTAGTAAACTCCACAGACTCAGAGTCAACTCGGTGAACCCGTTCAAATACGCGAGTCAACTTCAAGTTGGCGAGTTCAGTTGGATTTTCGTTTTATCTTAAACGGTGTCGTTCTGAATGGGAAAAATTAAATGGAATAAACTCACTTTAGGTTTCGAGTTGCGTTTTGGTTTCAGTGTTGCGTCTTCTCTGGTGCGGAGGTGGTGTGTCTTTTCAGAACGAGTGCGGCGGTGGCGATTGGGCAGAGGATGTCACGCAGTGGTGGCGGTTCGTGCGTTCATGCGATTGTTGCAGGTTGCGATTCGTGCGGTGGTGTCGTTGGGTGGTGTGGAATTAGGGTTACATTGTGATTTTGGTTATTAGGATTTTTGTTTATTGGGCTGCATAATAATCTCCAAATTAGATTTATTTATTTATTTATTTAATTGAGGTGCAATTTTTCTTTTGGAAATGCTTTCTATTTTTTTTCTAATTGAAAAAATTTGGTGTAAATTTTATTGTACACTCTCATACTCTAAAAAATTTTAAAATTAAAATCATTTATTCGAGATTGATACTTTTTTTGTCTTTTTAACATTCAACGATGTTTTTTTAAATGCATATATGTTTATGCATTCAGTGTAGTAGTTGTAATTAAGTTATTTTTAAAATAAAATTTAAATATAATATTATTTATATATATAATATTGTAGATATTATTTTATACTATTTTTTAATTATAATAATAATCATGTGTCTACACATATTGATGGCATTTTCATGAAGGTCTTCTTGAATCATGTAAGAAAGTGGTGCGGAAGCTATGAAGGTGTGTGTGCAAGATCCTCCTAAGAGTGGTGTTGATCTTGAAGGTGCATGATAGGTATGATTATAGGGAGGTTCGGCCAGCCCAAGGAGATGTGAAGGAAATGAAGTTTAGAGCCTAGAATTCTAGGAGAAGCAAAGTTTGGCACAAAATGACAGCATAACTTTACTCACAATACACTTGAAAATACAAGGTGTAGGCTCCTCCTTTTATAGGCTAAGGAGGACCATAATGCAACCCTAATGCTAGCCAAATGAAATGTAAATGTGAAGCACATGGGTGCACATGGCACATGGGTGCACAAATGAGCACATGGGGAGGGGTGTGTCTAGTTTTTATGCTCACCCCCTCCATGGGCTTTCTAGACCGGCCTTGGTAAATTTAGAGGTTTTTTTAGAAACTCTAAGTTTACCTAGGTTGGTGTTTTAGGTGCCAAAATTAATTCTAAGAAAATTACAAATAAAGTTCTTATGCTAATTTTGACAAGAAATTAAAGTCTACTCTACACTAGAGTTTATGGCATTTGAACATGTAAAAGAACGTCTTCTTGGATCCTCTTGGCCATAACTCTATGGTTGGCCCAAATCTACCCTTTGGTGGGCTTGCATGTGGGCTTGTGCTTGGGCCTCTTCCATCATCCCCTCCCTCTTGAAAAGGATTTGTCCTCAAATCCATTGCTTCTTCTTCTTCATGGCTAGGGAAATGGATGTGGCTGGATGGTGTCCATCATCTCCTTCTCCTTGAGAAGATCTATCCTCAGATCTAGAGATTTGATCTCGGATAGCAGCCTCTTGCTTCTTCAACTATGCTTGCCCTCCCGGATCAAACGTCCACCTAGGGGAATTATCAAATAAAGCAAATGAGTTAGTTGAAGCAGTTATATACAAATCAATTTTATGAAGTTGCCATTTTTGTTTTTCTTTTGTTTTTGGCAACTTTTTACAATATTTCTCTTTTGATGGTTGCATGTGTTCTCTAATCCTCTCATGCTTTGTAAAATTTTCAATAGTGGTTACTTGTTCCTTAAGCATAATTCCTTTAGGAAGTGGTAACAACGCAAAAAGAGAAAGAGGACTATGTTCACATACAACTTCAAATGTAGAAATATTAGTAGTCTTGTGGACTACTCTATTGTATGCATGCAAAATAGAAAAAGGATACTCATCCCATGATTTCTCCAGGCATAGTAACAAGAGCTATGTTTTCAATTTTATTTTGACCATTCTTTTGAGGATGATAAGAATTTGAAAAGGACAACTTAGTTGCAAGTTTTTCCAAGAGAATCCTCAAATGATGGTTTTCAAATTTTGGAGCTCTATCCAACACTAAGTTTGAAGAGAAATCATGAAGACTTGTCACTTCTTTAAGGAAGAGTTTATCCATGTCCATGAAAAAGGAATCAAAACCTTTTGTTGTCCTAGGAAGATCTAATATGAAATTTAGGCTTATGTCTTCCCAATGATCATTTGCAAAAGGTGAAGGAGTATAGAGTTCATGAGACATCGCCTTAGATGTATTTTTAAAACACGGAATGTATCTAGGGTAATGTCTTTGAACATCTTTTCTCATGGGTGACAATAATTTTCCTTTTAAAAGCTCTAGAGTTTTATCAACTCTAATTTGACCCATGAGTTCTCCTTCATGACGAATTTCTCTTTTATGTGTGAAGGTAGTCTCGTTGATACAACCTTTGTTCATGGAAATTTCAATTCGTTGCAAAGGTTGTCTCAATAAGACATGACAAGTTTCTTTAGGCACTACTTCACATAAAAGATTGTCTTTGTAGATGCCTATAGATGACTTGACCTTCACTTGGTGATATCTTGGCATGTATGTAAAATAATCTACTATATTTTTATCTATGCAAGCCTTTTTTAAGGATTCTTCTTTTTTTTCTAGGCTTGCAAGTGTTCCTTTACAAAAGGTAAGGCTAGTTTGTTCAACAAGAGGTATATTTTCAAATGTATTTTCAACTTTTCCTTCTTGTTGAATGACCTTGTGGGAAGGAACACTCTTCTCCCACGCCTTTTGTTTCCCAAGGGTTTTCTCTTGCTTTTCTATTTTTACTTTTTCTTCACTCTCACTAGCTTCTTTTTCTTGGCTACTATTCTCATCTTTGTCCCTTAAGATCATAGATCTTTCATTGAAACATTGAGATGCTAATTGATCATTGCCAAGGTATTCTAAACATGGAATTTCTCTAGCTTGAGTGTGAGAGATATGCTTGGTTAGGTTTTCTTGTCTCTCTTTCCTAGCTCTCCTAGGGAATTGTTGATGATATTCATTTTTCCTAAGACTTTCTTCCCCAAGATAATCATGATGTTTAGAGCTAGATGCATGAGAATGTAATTTTTTTGAAAATTGAGACTTCTCATTCTTTGCTTTAGTCAATTCATTAGTTTTGATCTCATTCTCCAATTGTTTAGATGAAATTGATTGAATATCCTTAGTAAGTTGCTTCAAAAGAGATTTCAAGGATTTCACCTCACTTTTAAGAGATTTAGAGGAGTGAGAAGACATGACTAAAACTTTGTGTGTAGAAGTATTTTACCTTGAGAAAAATTTAGGGAAGTCAAAGAAGGTAGTCTTCCAGGTAAGGGAGGTGAGTCACAGTGGACTACTTAAATACCAAGTCTTTGCCTTAGCCAAAAACTATCCCTCAATGTCTTCACACAAAGCTTTCTCTTAGTAAACCACTTGGAACACAATTAAGTTGAGAAATCAGATTTTAATGCAAGAAAACAATGCATGCTAACTAATTAACAAAGCTAGACGGTTTTTAACAAAACTTAAAACAACCACACATACAAAGCGTTACTAATTAAGCAATATAGAAACAACTAAGAACAATTAACAATTGCTAATTAAAGAGTTCTATACTAGTCGGCCCTAGGTGAGGCTTCTTGGACACTTGGAGCCCTTGAAGACACACTCACCGTCTAAATCGTAATTAAGAAGTAATTAACACAAATTAAGTTGCAAGGAAATTAAGAAAAACTCCCTTTGTTGATCCTCTTTTTGCTAAATGCACTTCCTTGTTGTCTTTGCTTGTTGGCCCTCCAAGTGTTTGTAGTGTTTTTTTTCAAGAAAGCTTGTTTCGGCCTTGGCTTTGTTTCCCCTTAGAATGAAGGTTTTAATTCTCCAATTCCAGCACCTATCAAAAGACTAGACCTTACCCAAGTCAAGTTTCCATTCAATTAGGTACCAAAGGAGAAATAAATTCCAGCACCAAATTAGAGGTCAAAGAACAAAAGCAAGAAACAATTTAATTGAATAAAACAGTACCACCAAAAGGAGTTAGATTATGACAACTAGAAAGAGGTCCAAAAAATATTAAGCAAGCAAATAAAAGGTACCAAAATAAAGGTAGGCACACAAAAGAATCCTAAGAATGGCACTAGAATTAGATGACCAAATAAAAAAACAGCACCACTGGAAAATGTTGTGAGCCAGAAACGTGTTTTTCCCCAATTTATGCTGAGCTGTGTTTTTAAGATATGATTCTGAAATTTGATATGCAAGATATTCAAGATCTTAGCTAAAATCTGGCTTTGGAATCACTCAAAACGCATGCACCAATATTTTTTAATAAATTTTTCAATTTTAGTGTTCAGTTACGCCAGCTGTAGCGCCTCAGATTTGCACACTGATTTTAAAAGATTTATCATTTTTTTCTGTTGATTCTTTTGGACTAATTCTTTTTTTTTTCCTTTCTATAACACTTCAAACTTGCATGTTCCAGAGAATCAAAATTTTCCTATGAGTGAAAATATTTTTCTGGAACAAAACAGCCAGCACAGAAAATGTGAAACAGGGGATTCTGGAAACTAGAAACAAAAACAGCAAGATACCAAAATTTAAACACAATAGAATTTGTGAAATAGAATTTGTGTAGGATCTAAACACAAATAGGAACTCAAACTAAAATTAAAAAGGCACCAAAAGATCAAAGAACAGCAGATTCAAAGCAATTAAAGATACCCAAAATCAAGAAACAATCAAGCCAAATAAAGGACTACTAAGAATTGTTGACATTGTGGATGAACATGACTTGACAAAACATATATGGATTCAGAAATTAAAGACTCAAAAGCATAATATGAACCAAATAAGAAAGCAATAAAGACTCAAAAGCCTAAAAGAAAAACAGCAACTCAAGGTGTATGGAATCCTATCACAATTTGCACAAGAAATTGTTCAAGATCAATTGAACAAAAAGTGCTTCGGTTGGATCTTCCAAATAGCACACCAAAACAATTTAAAATGCAAAAAACAGTAAGAAAATTATGGAAATAAGATGAACAACATGAAATAAAGAAGAACTAGAAATGAAAAGACCAAAAGCAACTCATCTTGAAGAACCCAAGCTCTGATACTAAATGATGGCATTTTCATGAAGGTCTTCTTGAATCATGTAAGAAAGTGGTGCGGAAGCTATGAAGGTGTGTGTGCAAGATCCTCCTAAGAGTGGTGTTGATCTTGAAGGTGCATGATAGGTATGATTATAGGGAGGTTCGGCCAGCCCAAGGAGATGTGAAGGAAATGAAGTTTAGAGCCTAGAATTCTAGGAGAAGCAAAGTTTGGCACAAAATGGCAGCATAACTTTACTCACAATAAACTTGAAAATACAAGGTGTAGGCTCCTCCTTTTATAGGCTAAGGAGGACCGTAATGCAACCCTAATGCTAGCCAAATGAAATGTAAATGTGAAACACATGGGTGCACATGGCACATGGGTGCACAAATGAGCACATGGGGAGGGGTGTGTCTAGTTTTTATGCTCACCCCCTCCATGGGCTTTCTAGACCGACCTTGGTAAATTTAGAGGTTTTTTTAGAAACTCTAAGTTTACCTAGGTTGGTGTTTTAGGTGCCAAAATTAATTCTAAGAAAATTACAAATAAAGTTCTTATGCTAATTTTGACAAGAAATTAAAGTCTACTCTACACTAGAGTTTATGGCATTTGAACATGTAAAAGAACGTCTTCTTGGATCCTCTTGGCCATAACTCTATGGTTGGCCCAAATCTACTCTTTGGTGGGCTTGCATGTGGGCTTGTGCTTGGGCCTCTTCCATCACATATATTATTTTAAAAACTGTATATATTTAGTAATATATAATATTTTATTATTTAATTTATTAGTATGACTAAAATCCAAATTTCATTGAAAATCATATCATAATAATTTCTTTTTATCCGTATTTTATTATATATTTTTCATAAAAATAATACTCATCTACCTAATTCATCTAAATAAAAATAAATTAATAAATAAAAAATAAATTTATTCAAAAAATATTTTTTATTCATTTTTTAAAAACAAATCTTATGTGGGTTGGTTAACCAGTCCGAGGTCCAACTCTTGTTGTTAGAATATATGGCCTTAAACGATAGAGGAGTGAATTTTTTAAGAGGGGTTTTTGAAAACTTTTTCAGCTAGAACAAAATCTTTTGTGTGAAACTAAATCAGGAATTCAGTTAGCCAAGAAATAAAGCACAAAACAGCAAAGCACCAGAAAAACAATCGATTGTTTCTACGAAATAATAGGTTGTTTATACCAGTAAAGCAATAATAACTGAATTTAAAGGAGTTTAAGGGAAGAAAGAGATACACAAACAGTTTATACTGGTTCACTCTTAAACCAAGAGCTACATCCAGTCCCCAGAAGCCACTGGGCAATCTTCTAAGCAATCAAAACAGATTACACACAAACCACCAAAGTAGTGACCTTGAACTCTTCAAGAAACACACTCACTTTGGCACAACACACACCAAGAATGTTGATCTTGACCACCTCAAGAGCACACAACACTCCTTGGCAACAACACCAGAATTTACAGAATATTCATAACGAATTACACTTGTTTACAAAACAATCTGAAATCAATACAAATGTAATCATATTCCACTCTCTCTTGAGAAAACCCAAAGCTTGATGTGAATGTTCAAAACTTGAAAGCAATCTTTCACAACTGAAAAACTCAAATCTGTTTTTCTTGTTTGTTAAAAAACATAAACAAACTATTTATATCTTTCAAAGATTGGTCAAAGCATTTAATAGAGGAGCGTATTCAGTTGGAAATCATTTAAAGCACACTCAACTAACAAAACAGAATTCTGTTAGGATTTTCAAAGAAACAATCGATTGAAACCACGAAACAATCGATTGTTTTGGTTTGACAGCAAGTCAACCAACCAAAACAATTTTCAACCTTTTCAAAAAACACCTAAGAGTAAAACAATCGGTTGTTTCGACAAAACAACAGGTTATTTTTCACTTAGTTTGAAAAACACTTTAAACTCAAAAAGGTTTTAAAACACATTAGTTTTAGATTCAACAAAGAGTGGATTACACATTTAAACTACCCAGATCCTATCCTAAACACAACAGCAACTCCAGCCTTGCATCAAACACTTGGATTTGAATTCTTCAAAGCCTTTGATCACTCTTCGTCAACACTTATGTGGAACGGATCAATGAAATCAACCTGACTTTCTTATGTAGGGCAAGCCAATGAAATCAACCCGCATTTTTCATGCGGGATGAGCCAATCTAACCCATATTTTGCATGTCAATCTACTCCACATTTTGCAACCCAGTGCAAGACAGCCTATCCTGCATTATTATCCCTAATAAAATTTTGGAATAGAATTAAAAAATCAAAGTCTCATTTTGAAGAGACCAAATCAAGAATACAAATAATATATTTCAGAAAAAAGATTCCAAAAAAGTAAAATCCGAAAACATATGATTTTCAAAAGTGAAATGGGTATGTGTAGATGCTAGATGGAGACAATGTTCCCTTTGATATTTATACATATGCTTTTCCCTTACATGCCATATAATGGCGTAATGCAAACAATGTGTTAGTCATCTTCCTCACAACTTCTTTCTTCTTACTAAATAAGGTGAATAACTAGTTGCTTAGGAAAGATGTTGTCAAGTTGAACCAAGATTCTTGTATCCTCAATCATAAAGGAAAGAGGAACATATGTCTTAAATTAAACTCTATGTATATCCCAGGCATATTCTTGTGACAAATTAATCCAATACATTGTAGTATGATTTTACCTAAAAGGATATAACAATTATACAGTCAAACTATATGTTATTGAAAATAGAATTCTAAAGACTTCATTATTCTCATTTAAGATTGTACTAGTACGACCGGACGACTCAGTGAGTCGGTCAGCACTCATATCAACTTACCGCCTAAACCATGGTGAGAAGGCCACGTGACGACACGTGGCCGACCGACCCTTGACGTTGAGCCAAGGGTTGACCAAGTCAGTAGGGTTAATCCATAGTTAAGGGTTGTTTAGCGCAACCCTAAGCACAAACCAATTCCCTAATCCGCCCCACCAACGAAGACCCATTAAAGTAATATAAATAGCACGCATTTCAAGGAGAAAGGTACGTCATTATCTACAGTACTCTGACACCTGAGTGCTAACACCCCGACTGACTTGAGCATTGGAGTGCCTTCTGTAGGTACCATCCCCGCCTGTGGAGCCAGACGACCGAGAGGAGGATGGTGTAGCAGAGAACTTGGAGCATCGTAGACCGACTGATGGTGGAAGCAGGAGCAATCGTTCTCCAGGTCCCAAACCCGTTCGAGAACAATTGGCGTCCACCGTGGGGCCCAGAGAATAGTGTGAATAAGCAGTAGTAGATGGTATCATCCCGCAGTATGGCTAGCGAGAGGATGTCCGAAGAAGACCAAGCAGCAATGATGTTGGCTCTCCAGAAGGAGCTGACCGAGATGAAGAAGGCACATGAAGATGGAACAAGGAAGAACGAAGAAGAGATCAAGAATCTGCGAAAGGAGAACCAAGAAATGAAGAAGTTGGTAGAAGGAGGACCGTCCTCTACCCCGACCAACCAGGTGGGCAGGTCCTTCGCCACGGCCGCCGACCCTCACATTGAGAGGGAGCTGAAGAACAAGAACACCACCCTGGAGATGGATGGTGAATCTCATCCCAACAAGACGATGAACACATCCGGTACTGCTGCGACCGACCGTCGCCACCCTTTCACTAACTTCGTCATGGAGGATCCTTTATTAGATAAGTGGAAGGGATTCAACAGGGATCGGTATGATGGAACGACTGATCCCGGTGAGCACATGGATGCGTATACCACTCACATGAGTCTGTATACGACTGATGACGCAGTCTTATGCTGAGTCTTCCCAACTTCCTTGAAGGGAGGAGCTTTGAACTAGTCACAAAGCTCCCTCCGAACTCAGTGGATTCTTTTGAAACACTGGTGGCTAAGTTTGATGTCTAGTTCACGACGAGCCGACCCCACCACCTAACGTCCATTGCACTAGTCAGCATTCGCCAAGAGAAGGGAGAGTCCCTAAGAAAGTTCATCGACCAGTTCGAAAAGGTCGCTATGAGCATTCGAAACCTCAGCCCTAAGGTGGCAATGCATCATATGTTGATTGACCTCCGACTGGGTCCTTTCGCAGACAGCTTGTGTATTTAACCTGCGGCAAGATTGGACGAACTTAAGCGTCGAGCCGCCAAGTTTATGCAGTTGGAAGAGCTTCGCGAGTTTAGAAACCAGGCTCGGGCAGAGGCGAGCGACAAGAAGAAGGATGAGAAGGAACGACAAGGAAGGTCCGGGTCTGGACGAGGTGATCCCAAGCGAGACAATCGTGGGCCTCAATTCTCATGATACACACCCCTCAACACTGGCAGAGGGAAAATATTGCAAGAAGCCCTTAGTGCGGAGCTGATTCCGCCACCCAGAAGGACTCTGAGCCCTGATAATGTCGACCGTAGCAAGAAGTGTCGGTATCATAAGAATACTAGTCACTCGACCGAAGAGTGCCAAGTCTTGAAAGACAAAATAGAGGAGTTGATTCAAGCAGGGCACTTGCGCTGCTTTATGCAGAGCGACCGCACCACCAAGCGTTCCCCTTGTAGGGAGGAAGCACCAAGGAAAAGAGACAGCACCCCTCCAGGGCCCAGAGAAGACGACCATCGTTGGGACACCACGGGAGGAGGGACAATCTTCCCAAAGACGATCGTAGAAGAGGCCGTGAGGTCATAAACACCATCGCCGGCGGGTGGAAGCTCTAATAGTGCACGGAAGAAGCATCTGCGTGTTGTCCATCAGGTGAACTCCGTGGCCATCCGGTCAAGGATGCCACCAATAACATTTACAGATGATGACTTCAAAGGGGTAGACCCCTCCCAAGACGATCAAATGGTGATATCGGTCGACATCGATAACTTCACCATCATGAAGACCCTAGTAGATCAGGGAAGCTCGGTCGACATTCTCTACTGGAAGACCTTCAAAGCCTTGAGGATTCCAATAGAGGAGATGATGCCTTACAACGACCACGCGGTCAGTTTCTCTAGAGAACGAGTGGGGACGAAGGGGTACATCGAGTTGTACACCACCTTCGGCCTTGACAAGGCCAGCAAAACCCTAAGGATAAGGTACTTGGTTATTGATGCCAACACCTCGTACAATATCCTTCTTGGACGGTCATCCCTCAACAAGCTCGGGGCGATCGTCTCCACCCCTCACCTCGCGATGAAGTTCCCCTCCCTATCGGGCAACATTTTGACCATTCACGTGGACCAAAAGATAGCAAGGGAGTGTTATGCAGAAAGCCTGCGAGTGGAGCCCACTCAGCAGAAGGTCACCAATAGTTACTTGCCCAGGTGTAAGATGCCTGGACGAGGGAGGTCCCCTCGAAGACATGCACAATCGGCCGAACATGCGGTCGCCATGGCCGACCTCGACCCACGGGAGGTCGAGCCAAGACTCACAGCAAAGGATGAGCTGCGCCACGTCCCCTTCATCGATGAGGAACGATACACGAGTATTGGCACAACAATGGCAGTCGCTGATGCTGAGCTCATCCATCAAGCCCTAAAGAGAAATGTGGATCTTTTTGCGTGGATGGCCACTGACGTCCCAGTCGTCAATCCTAAGATCATTACTCATTGCCTTTCAGTATACAAGGAAGCGCGTTCGGTCGCGCAGAAGAAAAGAAACCACGCTGAAGAGAAAAGACTCGCGACCAGAGTCGAAGCCGAGAAGCTCCTCAAGGTCGGGTTCATCCGAGAGGCCTGATACTTTACTTGGTTAGCCAATGTGGTGATGGTGACAAAGTCGAGCGACAAATGACGAATGTGCATCGACTACAAAGATCTAAACAAGGTGTGATTTTAGGTCTCTCGATTGTAAAAAACTTCAAATGCAACCACAATAATAATGAGAAGCTTGTGGGGGAAATTGATCAATTAGTCATTTGTTATTGGTTCTTGTCATGACAAGTTGGTTTTGGCGTCATTAGTTGAAAAGTTTGTCACTAGAATGACCTCTGGACTTTAAACAACCTCATATCCATCCACAATGTTTGGAAGCAAAACCAATCATTTGGTCGATCTTTTCTTATTCTTATTATGAGTTAATTTTGGTGTCGTTAAAAGTCAATGATTCATCTTGATAACTAATTATAAAGTGGTTTTTATATCAAAAGTCTTGACAAGTGTTTTAGGAAAATGTGTTTCATTATGGTAAACAATAATATAAAATGGTCATTGGTGAGGCACTCGTGGTTAAGAGTAAGAGATGATTCACTCTTGAGGGAGAGATGATTAGGAACTCAAACTTATTTTTGAGTAACTTGTAAGGAAGAAGATTCAAATCCATTATTTTTAGAATTTTTTGTTGAAGGTAGTGTCACAATCTCTTATATGAGAGTTGACTCATATATAGCTCATCAATGTTGACTCTCCTAGTGCCTCACTCCTAGAAGAACAATAAGAATTGAGGTTCAATATAAGACATTAAGTCATAACATCCAACTATATCAAACTTATTCATCTAACTACATTATGTCACTACAAAAATTTCAGATTTACACACGTACAAATACAAATTTGTAAGTAAAATTAACATTACATATGAATATTACCTACGAATTTTTATTCGTCAGTAAATTTTGTTAGAATATATGGCCTTAAATGAGAGAGGGTGTGAATTGTTTAAGAGGGGTTTTTGAAAACTTTTTGCGGTTTAACAAAATTCTTTGTGTGAATCCAGAACAAGAATCAAGTTAGTCAAGAATATAAGCAATTAAAGAGCAAAGCAACAGAAAAACAATCGGTTGTTTCTTCAAAACAATCGGTTGTTTATACCAGTAAAGCTTAAAACGAAATTAAATGAGTTCAGAGTAAGAGAGAGATACACCAACAATTTATACTGGTTCACTCTTAAGCCAAGAACTACATCCAATCCCCAGAAAACCACTAGGTAATCCACTAAGCAATCAAACCAGATTACAACACACAAACCACCAAAGTAGTGACCTTGAATCCTTCAAGAAACACACTCCCTTTGGCAAAACACACCAAGAGTATTGATCTTGACCACCTCAAGAACACACAACACTCCTTGGCAACACAGCACCAGAAATACAGTAGGTTTAGAAGGGATTACACTTGTTCACAGTACAAACTGAAATCAATACAATTGCAATTCTATTTCACTCTCTTTGAAAACCCAAAGCTTGATGTGAATGTTCAAATCTTAGAATCAACTTTGTCACAATTGAAAAACTCAAATCTGTTTCTCTTGTTTGTTTGAAAATATAAACAAACCATTTATATTTTCCAAAGATTGTTCAAAGCAATTAATGAAGGAGCGTATTCAATTGAAAAACATTTAAAGCACATTCAACAACCAAAACTGAATTCTATTAGGATTTTCAAAGAAACAATCAGTTGAAACCATGAAACAACTGATTGTTTGGCTTGACAGTTTAGTCAACCAAACTAAAACAGTTTTCAACCTTTTCAAAACTCCTAAGAGTAAAACAACCGGTTGATTCGACAAAACAACAAGTTTTTTTTCACTTAGTTGGAAAAACACTTGATTTCAAAAAGGTTTTAAATCACATCAGTTTTAGATTCAACAAAGGAGTGGATTCACATTCTATTCTACCCAGATCTCTCCCAGAAACAATAGCAACACTAACCTTTCATCAAACACTTGGATTTGGATTCTTCAAAGCACTTGATCACTCTTGATCGACATCAGCATTACATACGGACATTACTCACAAATCTTATTCACTAATAAATTCAACATTACATGCAGATATTACCTACGAAAATAATAGATAATGTCCCTAATCATTACACACAAATTATTCTGTATATAGCCCGTATGTACATATTATGATCAAAGGTAATACATATAGTAATTAATTACATACGAATTATTCTACCGATAATGCATATAGTAATTACAAACAAATCATTTCATAGCACCTAGTCATTACGTATTATTTTGTAGATAATATATTTAGTCATTATATACAAATTATTCTGCAAATTATTTTGCATGTAGGTAATGCACCTAATCATTACATACAAAGTAATCATATATAAATTTTGTAATATTATTATCATTATTAATATTAATATAATTATTCATACCATTAATATTTTTAATAGTGTTGTTATTCTTCTTCTTATTATTAATATTTTTTATTAATATTATTAGTAGTTTTATTATTATTAATAAAAGTAATAATAGTAACATTAAAAATAATAATAATAATACATCTAACCATTACATAATACAAACTATGATTCTACGTAATGTATCTAGTAATTAAATACGGATTATTTTATAAGTAGTTCCCTAGTCATTACATTCATGTGTAGGCTAGTCATTATAAACGAATTATGTTACATCTAAATTATTTTTTATATTATTATTATTATTATTAAGAATATTATTAATATTAATTATATAATTAATATTAATATTATAATATTATTTATACCAATATTACTAATATTATTATATTATTATTATCAATATTAATAATATTAGTAATAATAATATTATCAATATAACAATAATAAAATAATAATAATAATAATAATTAATGTTATTATTGATAATATTTATAACATTATTATTATTATTGATATTATTATTGTTGATATTATTATTATTAAATGAAAATTACTATTATTATTAATATTGATATTACTAATATTATTATTATTGTATTATTATTATTATTATCATCAATATTAATAAAAAAATATAATATTTAATAATAATAATATTTAATAATAATAAAATAAATATTTAATAATAATTATTATTTAATAATTATAATAATAATATTATTATTATTTAATAATAATTATAATATGTGTTCAAAGTAGTTATAGATAATGTGTTCACTCATAAAATCTTCGATTCTTTTCAATAATAATTTTTACTAACATTAATAATAATGTTAAAATAATAAAATAATATTTTCTAAAGTGATAATTATAACATTAATAAAATAATAATAATAATATACATTACATACGGAACATTATGAATTATCACTTAAATTTTACCAAGACATTTCACATTTAAATTGAGTTATTCACCTAAATTTTTATACATTAAAAGCAACTTAGAAAATCGAGTTATTCATAAAAAAAATATTATCATTTGAAGATGAGTAAAAACCACTAGCCAAAAAGATTTTAATATTATCTCACCAAAAATTACTCACAAATGATAATTTCATGAGTAATGATTGGAATGTAAAACGATTTCACTTGTAACTAATATAAATAAATAAAAATTATTCATAAATGAAAATTTCACAAGTAATGGAATGCAAAACTATTTCAGGTGTTACGAATATAAATAAAAAAATAGCATCATTAGCAAAAAAATTTGAAAGGGTTAAATTAAATAATTACTCTCTCGATGTATTTGTTTAAGTTTTTCTTAGATTTTATTTTTTTTACATAGGTTTGGTCTAGCCCTATGTTTTTATTTAATTTTATGTTTGTTGTAACATGAGTTTTAATAATAAAAAAGTTATATAATTACTCTAAATTGTGTTAACATGTTGTGTGAAGCAGAAAGAGTACCAAATATTTTTTGTGAGCGAAGAGTGATATACATTACATGCGGTGCAAAGAGACCCACATGCACCAAAACCCTCTGAATGGCACAAGTTCAAAGATCCCACTTCTGTTTTCTCCTTTCCACCAAATTTAAATTAAGAAAAGTATCAAATTATTAAAAAAATCTGTATAATGCTACATGTTCACTACCACCCTCGACGTTGAAACTTACTTGAAGCCACAACATCCTAGTACCTCTGGGGTCTCTGAGGCTCTCTCTGCTGTCTCAGGTATGCAACAATTATCCACTTCCAATCTGAATTTCTTCTTTCAATCGGGAATGTTATTATTCTACAAGTTATCTCAACTGGGCACGTGATTTTGCTTGAAAATTTGATTAAACTTGATCTTTCTGGCAGTCTCATTGAAAATTAAGAGTCAATGGGTTGAATTAAATTACAATGCTTTGATTCCATTGGCTTTAGCTTTCTCAGTAAATTTGTCTCTGTCAATTGGAGTATTGAGTTACTCTACTTCTTTGTTTGTACGATGTTCTTATGTTTTGTGTTTCTGATGATGATTGATTGGTGATTGATGCTGAGTTTGGGAGTTTCTCATATGAAACTCTAATCCTTTTGATAGTTACTGATATGAAACTCTAATTAATGGAATTTCATTTATTTATCTCAACCTGTCCTCTCTTTAGTCTTCTCTAAAGCGTTTTTTTTTTTAGATTCCATTTGATTTTCTGAATTAAGTACTAACTTGACATGTACTGTTCCTTTTCTTTTTTTATTGATGTTTTGCAGGGTATCATCATCTTGAATGGCAGTAATAATGGCTTTGCATGGTTATTGTTATAGCAATATAAAGTTGGGAAATCAGCGAAGAGCATTACACAATCTCAGTTTTCCAGGCTCAATTTCAGTTCATAAATTGCCAAAGAATAGAAGGTCAAAATCTGATAAGTCAGAGAATGATAAATCTCCTAGATTCCTGGTTGAAATGCGACAGACAGAATTGCCTCCATCAAAATATGGTACAAATGGTAGAGTTGTTAAAATGGTTCCAGCAAGTGAGGTAGTGAAAAGAAAGACAATGTCAGAGAATAAAGTGGAAATGGGGAGCAGTTCAAAGAAAGCTGTTAATGGAGCAAGTTTGGTAAGAAGAGACCCTAGCCCGGCCTTGACAAAGACAGTGAAATCTAGAACCTCTAAGGAACTTCCACCACTGGAAGAGCTAAAAGTTTTGCCCTCAGATGAAGGCTTCAGTTGGGCCAATGAAAATTACAATTCCGTGCAGAGATCTATTGATGTTTGGTCTTTTGTTATTTCTTTACGTATTCGAGTTCTGTTGGACAATGGAAAATGGGCATATTTGGGTGGCTTTACAGAAGAAAAGCAGGTAGGTTATGGAAGTTATTTTATTGCCAACATCTCTTCTGACTTTACTCATTTCCGGCAGGGATCCTCTCAACAAACATTTCTTCAGCACTCATCCCTATTAATTTTCTAATTTCTGTTGTGCTTTCGCTTTGCTGACCCAAACTAATTTGATATTGTATTTCAGAAAAGAAGAAGGCAGAAAACTGCTGCATGGCTAAGGGAGTGTGTATTACAGCTTGGCCCAACTTTCATTAAACTTGGACAGTTATCATCAACAAGGTCGGATCTATTTCCCCGGGAGTTTGTAGATGAGCTTGCAAAATTGCAGGTACCTTTGTAGAGTCTTGTACTCAATTTCGGTGCGTGTTTGACATATTAGAGCTATTGTATAAGCAAGGAATTCACTGTATTTTGAATTTTACATTTCGCTTTCTTTTCAACGTAGTTACAAGTTGTTACATGTTAGTTACAGATGGTTACAGTGCTGACTCAGGATTGAGTTACGCTCATAGCTATTTATAGCTATCTTTGATGTAATCACAGTTAATTTTGAAGCAGATTTTTAGTTATCTCTCTTTTCTTCGTATCTGTTCTTCATATCTCTCATTTCCATTACATATTAATAGTTTTTAATCTTAATACACCATTCTGCAGGATAGGGTACCTGCTTTTTCTCCGAAGAAAGCAAGAGGCTTTATTGAGAGTGAATTAGGAGCTCCCATTAATGTATTGTTTAAAGAGTTTGAAGATCGGCCTATTGCTGCTGCTAGTCTTGGTCAGGTGAATTATGCCTATGCTGACAATCATATTTTTTCTCATTTCTTGTATTCAAGCTAATGATCTTAATGTGTTGATATTAGTGGTGGCCTTTGTAGTGCTATAACTCTAAATTTGAACGCAAGTTCTTGGCAGTACAAACAATCAGATGAGATAACTCAGCTTTTTTTACTTTAATTTTGGGGGGGCCTATTTTTAGGTTCATCGAGCTATATTACACAATGGAGAAAAAGTAGTTATCAAAGTTCAAAGGCCTGGGCTAAAGAAGCTTTTTGACATTGACTTGCGTAAGTTATGGTCATTTTGTTTCTTCCATTTGCTACGTGTTGTGATTTTGATATAGTTATTGTCATCTCACTTGAGATGGATCAAAGGATTTCTAAATTATTTGAGGAAATTCTCTACATGATTTGCAATCTCTAAATTAGGGAATTTAAAGCAAGGTGTCAAATCCTAATTATTTATATTAAGAAGTGAGTTTAAGTCAAACCCATCCTCACAAAACCTACTTGTAAGGCGAGGATTTCTCCCACTTTTTTATAAATTGGTCTTATCTCTGATATTTATGTTCAACAGCGGTCTGATGACGAGTGACACGATAGGTCTAAGAAATCTCGTTAAGATAGACTCTGATACCATATTAAGAAGTGAGTTTAAACCCAATCCATCCTCACAAAACCAGCTTGTAAGGTGAGGATTACCCTTACTCATATTGTAAATGGGCTTTATCTCTAGTAAAGATGAAATCTTCAACAATTTACAAAACAAAATATAAAGCCCCCTATATTAAAAGATATTTTCTCTAAATAGGACGTACTTTCTGATATTCTTTCTCAAGATAGAGCATACAAAATCAAATGCCCCAAGCTTTTTACTAGCACATTGGATTCAGGCACATTGAAAAGATATCTTCAAGTTGATAATTAGAATTAACAAACCTCAGTTATTTCGTTAGAGAACTTTCTTCCTTGATCAAGTGATGGTCGTTTTCTTTATTGCTTTGTTCACTTATGAAAGACTGGATTGAAGCAATATGTAAAGTCTCTTGATTATCCCCAATAAAGCTTCATATGGTCAACATTTTCAAACTATAATACACAAAGTAGTTGTTTACTCATGTAAGTTCACATGTGAACATTTTCTTAGATCAATACATGGTCTCTGAACTTCGACAACTACTTTTTGCTTCTTACTTTGTCAACAAGATTACCATAAACAAAAATACAATATTCCAAAGTAGACTACCCATCAATAGATTAATCACCTTATCTAGGTTTTGTCTTTGTATAACAATCCTTGACTCAGACCATTCTTAATGTATCTCAAGATTCATAGGACTACATTCCAATGATCAACTCATGAAGATTGTATAAAATGACTCATTATATTGTTTGAGAAGGAAATATCTAGTCTGGTTATTGCGAGATAGTTTAGTATCTCAACTAACTTCTTGAACTGTACCTACTCAGGTTTGAATAAGGCTCCTTGTTCTGGTAATACTATGCTGTTTTGATCTATTGGAGTGTCAAATCAAATTGGTTAGGTCCAATATATCTAAGGCATATCTTTTAATTTGAAATTGCAACAGCATTCCCAAACTAATCTAGCTTAAATCCTTGATACCAATTTTTAGAAATATGATTTGATTACATTAAATACGGAGATATGATATGATTTGATAAGGAAATATCTTACCAAATATTTACCCATTATTAGATATTGATTTTGTTCCTTATTATTGTATTCCATCTTCACTATAAATAGGAATACTAATGTGTACACAGTATATGGAACTTATAATGTTTTTTCTCAGTTTCTCTCTTCTCAACATGGTACCAGAGCAGTACCATCCTCTAGGACCTATTTTATCACTAATCCTTTCAACACTAATAAAGTATTGAAGTTTACCCAAGCCACTTATCTACAGTGCCAATGTAGTTGGGATCCAATTCCTCATTTTGGTGCTTATGCTAATAAAAAGTCTAATAAATATAATATTGTTTTAGAGTTTGCTTTACTTTATATAATCGAGTTTGGTCAATGGATCTGAATGAGTTATTTTCTACACCTGTTTTGAGCTTTAGTAATATCAATTATAGTCAATAGTGAGATTAAAGCTTGGTCGTTGTTGAAATTTTGTTTCACTCTAACAAGTTGCCTTGTCATGTCCAGGAAACTTAAAGCTGATTGCAGAATATTTTCAGAGAAGTGAAACTCTAGGTGGTCCGACAAGAGATTGGGTTGGTATATATGAAGAATGTGCAACGTAAGTAATACAAACATTATGTTTGAAGCAAATTTCTTCTTCCCTCATTGCATGTTAAAGTCTTAGACTCTCACTAGTTTTTGCCTTCATTTTACCTACTATCATTAATTACTGTCACAGGTATTTTCCCTTATGTATTTTACATTGTCCTTAACATGCCTTATGTAATTTATATTGTCCTGCACATGGTACTTTTCAGGATTTTGTATCAAGAAATTGATTATATAAATGAAGGAAAGAATGCTGATAGATTCCGCCGAGATTTTCGAAACATAAAGTGGGTCCGAGTACCTGTATGTTTTCTTGTTGCTACACTATATTCTGCTGGATATTATTATATAGATAGTTTCAGCTTCCTTGAAACTTAATTTACCTCTCCAATCTTCCTAATCTCCTTTAAACATGAATGTAGCACATATAAATCACTAATGTCCAGCACTGATGTTAATTTTTACTGCTGCATCCTTCGTTTTCACCTTTTGCAGCTGGTTTATTGGGATTATACTGCATCGAAGGTGTTGACATTGGAGTACGTACCAGGTCGTCAACTTGACTAGTGCATCTTACTTGTTTTCTTCTTTTTCTTTAAAAGTGGAAACTAAAATAAATATTTTTTTTTCCTTCAAGGGTTGTCTGTCATTATATCATTGAACTTTGGTTTTACTTTTCGGAAATAGGTATCAAAATAAATGAAGTGGATATGTTAACTTCACGTGCTTATGATCGATTACGAATCTCATCACGCACTATTGAGGCATACTTGATTCAGGTTTACATTGTTATTTCTCTTTGAAACTATCTGTTAGATATTATTAGATATTATTAGATATTATTTGATATTATGAGATATTATAGATATTGTTAGATATTTCATATTTATGTAACGGGCTTAACCCATATGTTTCTTTTCCTATATAAACATAACCCTATGTGTTCAATATACACAAGGGATTTACCCTATTCTTTCTTTTCCTTTAATATGGTATCTAGAGCATAAGGTTAGGGTTTAGGGTTCAATTTTTTATTGGTGAACCCACTATTCATTGGAATTTTCCAGCCACCGCCCCACTGCCTCGTCGGACCCTTGCCGGAGCCACCGCCAGAATCTCACCGGAGTCGTTGCCGAAAACTCGTCGAAGCCTCCGCCGGAGACGCTGTCGGAATCGCTGTCGGAGCCTTCATATTTGTTGTTGCCGCCAATTAACCGATGACTGGATTTATCCTTATCTTCTATGGCTTCTTCCGCTTCCGCTGTCACTATGGCTTCTTCCGCTGTCGCTACCACTGTGGCTTCTTCTGCAGTCATTATGCCGGATCCATCTATTTATACTAATTACATCAATGTTCATCTTTCCATTCACAAATTGGATGGAACCAATTATGACACGTGTCAGATATTAAATTATGGCTTAAGAGTCAAGGTTATGTTAATCATCTTACTCATCCTACTGTTGCTGAAAATGAAGTTTCCCGTTGGTTGAAAATTGATGCTCAATTATGCATTGTTATCAAATCTATCATTCACTCATCTTTAAAACAAATTTTTCGTACCTATGAGACATGTTCAGAAGTTTGGGAACAAGCAAAATTATTATACACCAATGATACTCAACGTCTTTATGGTGTGTGTCAAAATCTTCTCACAATTGTTGTTTCCAAACGTCTTGATGGTACAATGGTGGAATATCTAGGTAAAATTTCATGCTCTTCTTCATGATTTTAATGAGTTATTACCTCCCGCCCCCACTCCTTCTCAAGAACTAGAACAAAGATCCAAGTTCTTCATGATATTGGGTTTACATGGCCTTCCTGATGATTATTCTCACGTTAGTGATCAAATTTTGGGATCTCCTATCGTGCCCAATTTTATTTCCACTTGTTCTACCCTTTTGTGTGTGCCAGGTAAACACACCACTGATATAACGTCTCATGTTGATGACTCTTCTGCTTTAGTCTCTTAGCATAATGATCGTACTCGCCCTCACAAGTCGAGCAAAGGGCATCACAAGTGTGACCATTGTGGCAAACTTGGCCACAAAATTGACAGATGTTATGCCTTTCATGGTCGTCCTCCTAAATTTGTTGCGGTTGCTCAAACTGCCCCTGTGCAACCTTCTACTATGGACCATACTTCAATTGATACCCTAGGCCAGCCTGCTATTTTCAATGAATTTCTTAAATGGTATGAGGATCGCCAGAACCCTAGTTCCACGGCTTCTGTTGCACATTCAGGTACATCTTTTGTTGGCCTCACTCACTCCACTTCCCTTGGCCCTTGAGTTCTAGATTCAGGTGCCACAGATCACAATACTGGTAATAAATATTTTTTCTCTTCCCTATTTATTACGGGTTATTTATCTTCGGTTACCACGGCCAATGGATATAGGGTACCATCACATGGTGTTGGTATTATTAATCTTTTTTCTTCTTTATCTATTGATAATGTTCTTTATGTCCTTGGGTCTCCATTTAACTTATTATCCATTAGTCGTCTCACTCGTTCCCTTGATTGTGTTATTTCTTTTAACAAAGATTCTGTTACTTTACAGGACCGGAGTTTGGGACGGATGATTGGCACCGGATATGAGTCTCATGGACTTTATCAACTATAGATCTCTGCACATGTTGGCGTAATTATGGATTCTCCATCTCTCATTCATGCTCGGTTGGGTCATCCTAGTCTTGCCAAGATGCAGCAGCTTGATCCAAGTTTTTCTAATGTGTCTACTTTATCGTGTGAGTCATATCAGTTAGGGAAACACATTCGTAGTTCTTTTCCTAGTAGTGTCTCACAACGTGCTTCATCTCCTTTTGCCTTAGTTCACTCTGACATTTGGGGACCAAGTCATATTAAGTTTAATTTAGGATTTCAGTATTTTGTTACTTTTATTGATGATTATTCAAGATGTACTTGGGTATTTTTAATGAAAACTGTTCTGATTTGTTTTCTATATTTCAAATATTTTACAATGAAATTAAAATTCAATTTGGAATTTCCATCCGAATTTTGCGCGGTGATAATGGACGTGAGTATCTTTCTCATTCTTTTAAAAAATTTATGGCTTCTCATGGTATTCTTCGTCAAACTTCATGTGCTTATACACCTCAACAAAATGGGGTAGCTAAGCGCAAAAATAGACATCTTGTTGAAACAACTCGTACTATTTTAATCCATGGTGATGTTCCTCAGCGTTTTTTGGGTCATGTTGTTCTGAGTGCATATTATCTCATTAATCGCATGCAATCTTCAGTTTTAGATAACAAAATTCCTCATTCTATTTTATTTCCACATGACCCTCTCCACTCTTTACCTCCCAAAGTTTTTGGATCCACATGTTTTGTTCATAATTTTAGTCCTGGTTTTGATAAATTATCTCCTAAGTCACACAAATGTGTCTTTTTAGGGTTCACTAGATAAAAAAAGGATATAAATGTTTCTCACCTTCTTTAAACCGTTATTTTATTTCAGCAGATGTCACCTTCAGTGAATCTTTCCTTTACTTTAAGTCTTGTCCTTCTCCTTCAATTTCTTCATCTAAGCAAGTTAATATTCCTCTTATTGTGCCTAGTGCACCTAACAATTCACCACCGCCACCAACTCTTCAGGTGTATAGTCGTCGTCAAACATCTCATGGTCCATTAGCAGACTCTCTTCCGATGCCAACACCTCATCCCCCTCCGGCTCCTGCAGTTGAACCTCCGACAGTTGAACCTGATCTTCCTATTGCTATCCGTAAAGGTATACGTTCTACTCGTAATCCCTCTCAACATTATACTTCTTTGAGTTACCATAGACTATCTCAACCCTTTTATACTTGCCTTTCGTCTATTTCTTCTGTATCCATTCCAAAATCTATAGGTGATGCCTTAGCTCATCCTGGTTGGCGTCAGGCCATGCTTGATGAAATGAATGCGCTTCAGAATAATGGAACTTGGGAACTTGTTCCTTTACCATCTAGGAAATCTGTTGTTGGTTGCAGGTGGATTTTTGCTATCAAAGTTGGTTGTGATGGTACTATTGATCGTCTCAAAGCTCGTCTTGTGGCTAAGGGTTATACCCAAATTTTTGGTTTAGACTATGGTGATACTTTTTCTCCAGTGGCAAAGATGGCCTTTGTTCGCTTATTCATAGCTATGGCTGCTCTTCAACAATGAACTCTTTATCAACTAGATGTCAAAAATGCTTTTCTTAATGGGGATTTGCAGGAAGAAATTTATATGGAGCAACCTCCCGGTTTTGTTGCTCAGGGAGAGTCTTCTAGATTGGTATGTCGTCTTCGCAAATCCTTATATGGCCTCAAGCAGTCTCCTAGGGCTTGGTTTGGAAAATTTAGCAATGTTGTTCAACAATACGATATGACTTGCAGTGAAGCAGATCATTCAATTTTTTATCGTCACTCGAGTGTTGGGTGTATCTATCTTGTAGTATATGTTGATAACATTGTTCTTACAGGCAGTGATCACCATAGCATCTCACAAGTAAAACAACACCTTTGTCAACACTTTCAGACCAAAGATCGTGGCAAACTCAGATATTTCTTGGGTTGATGAATTCGAAATTTGTTGATACTCCCATGGATCCCAATGTCAAGCTTCTACCCAATCAGGGGGAGCCTCTTTCGAATCCTGAGAAGTACAGGAGATTAGTTGAAAAAATGAACTATCTCACTGTTACTCATCCTGATATTTCCTTTGCAGTCAGTGTGGTGAGTCAATTTCTTAATTCTCCATGTGAAGATCATTGGAATGCAGTCATTCGTACAATGAAGTACATTAAAGGCTCTCCTGGAAAAGGTTTGTTATATGGTCATAATAATCATACTAAAGTCGTTTGTTATTCAGATGCTGATTGGGCAGGATCTCCATCTGATAGAAGATCAACTTATGATTATTGTGTCTCCATTGGTGATAACTTGATTTCGTGGAAGAGTAAGAAACAAAGTGTTGTGGCAAGATCTAGTGCAGAAGCAGAATATAGAGCTATGGTCTCGGCTACTTGTGAGCTTATTTGGCTTAAACAGTTACTTAAAGAATTGCAATTTGGAGAGGTCACTCAAATGACACTTATATGTGATAATCAGGTTGCTCTTCATATTAACTCAAATCCAATTTTTCATGAAAGGACCAAACATATTGAGATTGATTGTCATTTCATTCGAGAAAAGATTATATCGGGAGATATCAAGACTGAGTTTGTTAATTCAAATAATCAATTAGCAGATATTTTTACTAAACCCTTATGAGGGCCTAGGATTGATTACATTTGTAACAAGCTGGGTACATATGATCTATATGCATCAACTTGAGGGGGAGTGTTAGATATAATTAGATATTATTAAATATAATTAGATATTATTTGATATTATGAAATATTATAGATATTGTTAGATATTTCATATTTATGTAACGAGCTTAGCCCATATGTTTCTTTTCCTATATAAACATAACCTATGTGTTCAATATACACAAGGGATTTACCCTATACATACTTGATTCAGGTTTACATTGTTGTTTCTCTTTGAAACTATCAATATTCAATATTGTCATCTCTTTGGATCATGTGAATGTTTAATAGACTATATATGCCTATGTTTTATTAAACGTAGAAAAGACATTTTGCTTCAAGATATTTGGAGTCTTAAATCTTGCTTGTTTTTCAGATATTGAAAACAGGTTTCTTTCATGCTGATCCACATCCTGGAAATCTTGCCGTTGATGTTGATGAAGCAATTATTTATTATGACTTTGGCATGATGGGGGATATAAAATCTTTCACCCGAGAGAGACTGCTTGAACTGTTCTATGCTGTTTATGAGAAGGATGCCAAAAAGGTCTAGTTTCTGTTACACTTGCATCTTTGAAAACATGAGAGACATTATCATAACAAGTACTTCCAATCTGATGTCTTGATAAACTAATATCAAAATTTGTTTTCTATTTTTTCTTCATTCATATTTCTTTTTGTAAAGTAAAGATATGTAAGATTACAGGGAACTTGATAGATATCAAAATATGAAACTTTTTAATGAGATCATGATTCAGAAGGCACCAACACAAGATGGAGTGATCACAAGAAACAAAGCAAAGTTAAAGGAAAGGGAGAGAAGAGTACAAGCTTTCCAAGAGGCTTCTAGAGGAGTTCTTTCAAGGAGCAAGGCTAAGGAGTTGGAGGAAGAACTTCATCAAGCCAAGAAGACTCTTAGGACTCTTAAAAAATGTAAAAATATAGAAGAATCAAAAGAGACAAAAATCTATAACTTGTGTGGCCTTGTTTGGTCATTTTCTTCGTAGTTTTGGTGTTTGTTTTCTAGGATAAGTCTAACCTAGGGTAGAATAAGAAACCCTATGGAGAGCATGTGTTAGGAGAAGTCCCACAATATCCTTAGAGGCTTGGAGTGCACGACTTGTAGGCTATAAAAGAGCACCTCCCCCTCATGTAAAAACACACCTTTGAGATGTAGAATACACATTAGCTTGAAAGCTTGTGAATAGATTTCTTTTGTGAGAAAAGTGAGCTTGGTTGAGTTTTCCTAAGAGCCTTCTCTCCTTTTGTCTTCTTGGAGCCTCCAAGAAGAGTCTCAAGAGATCCTCAAGGGTCATAACGGCACTACCCCTAGGGTGTGTACATTTGGTAAGGAATTCACCACCCTTCCTTACTACTTTTCCATTTCCATTTTCCATTGTCATCTTCATCCATTGTCTTTTTTCATTCCATTTCTAGCTTCTAATTGTGTAGTCTTGTTGAGCTTCCACCCTTCTAATCTTTCCATATCCTATAGCCTTCAAGACTCATCCCAAAACCATAAACATAATTCAGCCAAAACACAACACCTAGCCACCTGCACCAAATCACCAAAGAAACTCTCCAAGATTTCCATCAAACACCTATCCAAGACCATTCAGCCTTACCCTTTTACCACCACCACAACATTTCTATTTTTCACCCAATCTAGTTAGAAACCCTCCACCATCATTCCGCAACATAACCTAGCCATTAGCCACCCAAAAAGACCTAAACACAATCCAAGACTCACCTTCTTGGAAGCTTTGCATTGTCCTTTTGGTGTCTTGAACTTAGGAGCTTGGAGTGAACTTTCCTTGGCATCTTGGAAGCCTTGAGAGGCCCTCGTCACTTTTATAGGAATTGTATGTTAGCAAATGTTAATTTGGGACAATGTTTAGGGAGAACTTTAGTGTTGTTTGAAAGATTATTACAAAGTAAACAATGGTGGATTAGCAAACCTTTGTACACCAATCCCCACAGCTTAGCTCTCAGGGAGGCATCCTCTATTCCTTTTTAGGAAAACTTCCCCCTTGAAGTGGGAGAACTCCAAGAGGAGATGCTAAGGACTTTCCTATTGGGATAGGTTTACACCAAGGTTCGGCCTTAAGTCCTTGCATGTCTAACCTAGTCCACTATCTTAAGATGGTATCAGAGCTAATCTTTGGGAGTCTTTGGCCGTGTCTACCAACCCTAAAATGCAGCCTTCATTGTTGCATCCCCTTGAACATATTGCAACCTTCATTGTTGTGCCACTCTAATCACTATTGTAGCCTTTATTGTTGCCTTATCCATCTATATGGCTAAGAGGCTGAGGACTTTCCAAATGGGATAGGTTTACTCCAAGGTTTAACCTTAAGTCCTTGCATATCTAACCTAGGTGACTTGGGTTTTCCGATTTAAACTTAAATTTGAGATAAGTTCCGCTTTTATTCAATTTGCCACAATGATTAAGAATCAATTTGAAGTTAATCTTAAGAATATTAGGTCTGATAATGCCAAGAACTACTTTAATCTTGAGTTTGACTCTTTTTGCCAAAAAGAGGGGATAATCCATGAGTCTTCATATGTTAACACACCTCATCATAATGGGATTGCTGAAAGGAAAAATGGGCACTTACTAGAACATACTAGAGCTCTACTTTTTCAATATCATGTTCCTAAGAAATTTTGGGGGGAAGTCTTTCTTACTGCCACTAATCTCATCAATAGATTACCTTCTAAAATCTTAGGATCAAAGAGTCCCATGGAAGTTCTATCCTCGTTCTACCCATACATAGACCCTACAAATAAACTCCAACCTAGAATATTTGGGTGTGTATCCTTTGTGCATGTTCATAGTAATGGAAGGGAAAAACTGGATACTAGGGCTTTCAAATGTGTTTTTTTAGGATACTCAACCACACAAGGGATATAAATGCTATCACTCACCATCTAAAAGCATGGGGTTTTCATTTAAGTAGGAGTAAGAGAATATATGTAGTACAATTTTAGAAAGACATAGGAGGAAGATGACTCATAAATAAAGTGGGAGAATATATCATACCATATGTTTTTAAGTTTGAATATCAAGTTCAATCATACAAAATGATGGAAAAATAATGATAATGTTGTAGACGATGCAAGTAACTTGGAAAAATGAGAAAGATATCAGAGGTTATTTGTGATGGTAGAGTAATTATCAAATTCAAAGACAGGTTTTATCACGCAACTATATGCTCAACTATATGCTCAACTATACTATATCGTAGTTATTAAAAGAAAATAAAGAATAGGGTAAATCCCTTGTGTTTATTGAACACATAGGATTATGTTTATATAGAAAAAGAAACATATGGACTAAGTCCATTACATAAATAGAAATATCTAACAATATTTATAATATCTCATAATATCTAATAATATCTAATAGTAGTGAATATTGGGCTTTAAAGGAACAATATGAAAGAGGTTTATCATAGCAAAAATAAGAATGTTATGGATGTGTGAGCATACAAGAAAGGATAAAATAAGACTTTGTTGTTGTAGCCTATACTAGATTTCTACTTTGCTAGAGATGACAACCAAAAATAATTGCCAATAGCATCATAACAAAGGAATTGAATAACATCCTTTGCAATGTTAAACATAATAATTGTACCAAACCAACCATTTACTAACTAACATCCATTGCTTGAAACATGCTTAGCTGATGTATTCTTTTGTTCTTAACACCTAGAATTGCTTCCTTGTGTATACACTCCAAATAAGGGCCTTAAATATTCCTAGGGTCTAAAGTTTTAATTGTCATTTAGTTACAACCCAACTATCCCAAATGCACTCAGCCACCACCTACCTTGTGTTGAAATCAATTGGTTATTAGAGCATTGGGGGTGGCAAGGATAAAAATTTGAACCCCTAAGGCATAAGGCTTTGATACCATATTAGAAATATGTTGGACCTAACCTAACTCGAATGCAACCCCAATATTGTGATATATTGGGAGGCATATAAACATTTTTTGTGTTTAATGTGAGCATTCAGGTGTCATCCATATTCATTTTGTACATGTTAGAATACTAATCAAGATTTATCAACATGTTTAGCAGACATTGATGTTAAAATATATGGTAAATTATTAATTATGATTGCTCATTGTTAGCTAGTGATTAAGCAGTAAATTAGCTTAAAATTATGTACAAATCAGCACCTTCTTCGATGCTAGTCACAATAAAATAAGAGAAGAAATGTCCTTCAGTGATCTAGTATCATTGCTCTTCTGTTGCAAAATTCCTCTACACTAAACTAATTTATTCCATGAGTAATGTTTTCACTAACATTTAGTTATTGTTTTGAGAAATTTCTGTAGTAGTAAAAGTATGTGTCTTCACCCATGTACAAGGTTGTAATGCACAAAGATCTTCAGGTAAAGATAGTATCACATGTAGGTTTATTTTTAAGATACAAATCATGTATATTGACACTATCTAAATCTGTATCATTCATAACAAATCCTAATCTTTTACACATTAATTACATGTAGTGTTTACTGGTAACAAGCTAATATCTTTGTAACCTCAAGCTTGAGAATAAATGTTAACACAATAACTCTAGACTCATTAGCATATTAAACACATTAGAATAGATGGATAAATGTCACTGCTGACAGTTATCTAGTGAAGTTTTCTTTTGATTGATTATGTACATGCTATAAATGAGATATCAGTGTACTTCCTGGAGGCACACAATTTCCCTCAAACTTTTTGTTCAACAGTAATTTCATGGTTAAGCTCCTGTGTTTAGTACAACTACAATTGTATATTTATATTAACCAGTGACGCTTTTCAGGATAAGGAATTTGAAGTTTTTCAGAACTGGAACTTTACATTTCCAGGGCCCTTTCACGTTTACAACTTTTTTATTGACAATGGTGCAGGTAATGCAATGCCTTATAGATCTTGGAGCCCTCCAACCCACTGGTGACCTGTCATCTGTAAGGACATTTAGTACCTGTACTATTATAAGATGACCATTAACAGTTTGAAATTATTACACATATCTTGATCATATAATGTGGCTTTCAGGTTAGGAGATCTGTACAGTTTTTCTTGGACAATCTTCTAAGCCAGACACCAGATCAACAACAGACTTTATCTGCAATTGGGGAGGTATGTTAGTATTTAGTTATATTGGATCAATAATATTGTAGTTCCTTCATATTGGGAGAGTTTATTTAACTGTAATTATTTAATCTGCAATTATTTTGTGTGATTGTTTCACTTTAAATAGTGGAAAATCGTTGGATTTCTTGGTTGCTCCAAGTATCTACAGGATTTTCTACTGTATAATTTTATTATTGATGGAGTTTTTGGCAGGATTTATTCCTCCAAGTATCTACAGGATTTTCTACTGTATAATTTTATTATTGGTGGAGTTTTTGGCAGGATTTATTTGCTATAGCACAAGATCAGCCTTTCCGTTTTCCATCTACCTTCACTTTTGTCATTAGAGCATTTTCTACACTTGAAGGTTTTCTCTTTTCTCCTCCTTGCTCTTTTCCCTGAATTGATGATCATTCTTCCAAAGTATTTTATTCCTTTAACATACCCATTGTACGTTATTAATTTAATTAGTTTGTTTGTTAGAAGATGATAATCCAACTTTTCCTAGGGATAGTTATGAAAGACTCCACAATTAGAATAAATGTGTAATCATTGTAGATTGTGTGATGATTTGGACGTTTTATATGGTTAGGAGGACAGAACAGATCCCAAGCTATATGCCTTAGATTTTGATCTATTCTTTGCTGTTATTTCTTGTGTAACTTTTCATTGTGAACAAACATCATCCTCATCCAGCAATTGTTTTTTTTTTACTTACACATTTGACAAGACAGGATAGAAATTTCTACCATGCTTCAAGTTGTTGGTTTTAGGTTTTTTTTTAATGTCCCTTTTTTTGAAGATGAGTCGTTCTTTGTTCATCCTTAGCTTCACGTGGGATAGTATTCCAAAAGCCAGTCTTTCTTTGAATCCTTCTCTCTCTCCTTGTGAATTTGTCTATATGTTTGCTTCCTGAGGCGTTACCAATGTGCAAACCAAAACCAATTGAGGCTACCCTTTTTATTGCGAATGTGGACTGGCACCTCCTTGGTACCTCGTGTAAACTAGATAAGGTCAACCTAACAAAGGCCAAGACACCAAAATTGGTGATTTACAGTGAAGGTGGATCTATATTGTGAAATATCAGTATCATGGTATTGTGGTTTGGTATTATGTAAGATTAGTTGCTAAATATGGATCTGACTGCTAGGAGACACTTATAATATTGCTCCATGTCTATATAATACAGCTACAGAATACTTATCACAAATAATGTTCAATTTAAATTTTCCATTCAACTGATAGTAAAACCTACTGCACAAATAGCACGAGAATGAGAAAACAGTATTTTTCAAGAATATTTGATTTCTACATTTTTAATCTTTATCTTACATTTTGTTTCGGTGCAGGCTTAGGTTATATACTCAATCCAGATTTCTCCTTTGTGAAGATCGCTGCACCTTATGCACAGGTTCAAAACAGTCTATGACCAGTTACTGTTTTTATTCTCTGTTAAAATTTAGTACTAATTTGAACTTGTCACAACAGGAGCTTCTAGATATAAGGCAAAAGCAGCGCACTGGGCCACAGCTTGTTGAGGAGATAAGGAAACAAGCTGATGATGTACCACACCTTGGAAATTCCATTTTAGCTTTTCATTCTAGATGATGTTTCTTCATAGTATAAAACAACTGTTATTTTAATTATGGCATTGTGTATTCACTTAAATTAACAAGTCTTGTGGAACATTTCTAGGTAAGAACCAATTCGATAACAATGCCATACAGAGTTCAAAGAATAGAGGAATTTGTCAAGCAACTCGAGTCAGGAGATCTGAAACTCCGAGTTCGAGTTCTTGAGGTGAGCAATTGATTATTCCTCGCATGATACAAGTTGTAGGGGAATGCTAGCAACATACTATGGTAGAGATATGATAGGGAAATATCTTGTCTAATACTTCCTATTACCATATATATATATATTGCTTTTGTTCTTTATATTGTATTTCTTCATCATAAATAATAATACTCATGTGTACACAACACACGAAATTCATTATATTTTTTCTTGGTTTATCTCTTCTCAAACATGATACTAGAAGAATACCATCCTTCATCACCTATTCAGTCACTAATCCTTTCAACATGACATCAAGAGCCTAACAAGAAGGGAAATCAAATCTATGTTTTCCTATGGGCCCACTTCTCATAGGAGTAACTTTTTTAGAAACCATACATCTAGTCTGGTTTTTGTTTCTTTTTTCTTGTTGTCACTGCTCCCATTGGATACACTTTCTTTGCTGCTGTCATAGTCCACCAAGACATTACTTTTCATCGTTGATGTTTTTCCAATGAGTATTGTTTACCACCATCACTTTTCTGGCAAGTTCCTTTTTTTTTCTTTGGGCAAGCTTTGTCCAACCGGTGATCGCCTTACTGTGTGATGACCATTGTTTCTTTCCAACAGTCGTGCCATTTGATCATTTTCGCTTTCCAGCAGATGTGAGCCTCCGAGCATTTTTTGCTTTCCAGCAACTGCCATGTCATCTATGATTTTTGCTCTCACAGCTGGTGTGCCCTCTGACCATTTTTAGCAAGCTTGACTCAAGATAATATGTTCTAATTTGAGGGAGAGTGTTAAATATATGATTTGAAAGAACGGAGTGTATTGAAGATTGATTGCCACTTTTACAAAGTCATTTCCAAAAGATATCTACTTGCTTTTTGTCAGCATCGACAACCAATTGGTTGGCATGCATGTTTACTAAGTTTCTCAATGAGACTTGTGTGGCATTTGTAACAAACTTGTCTCGTGATTCATATGCTCTAGCTCGAGGGAGGAGTCTTAGATATACGATATGATATATAATTTTATAGGGAGATATCTTACCAAATAATTTTCATTATTAAATATTAATTTAGTTCCTTATTATTGATTATCTTCTTCATTATAAATAATAATACTCTTGTGTACATAATACATGGAATTTATTATATATTTTCTCAGTTTTTCTCTTCTCAAACATGGTACCAGACCAGGACCATTCACTAATCCTTTCAACACATTCTTCTAAGAAACTCCTATTGGTTAAAATTTATTACAAAATCATGATAGATTCATTAAATATGATGTGAAAACCACAAAATTGTGTTTTCCAATAAATTTCCGTCATTAGAAAAGTTGCATTTAAAAGAGTATGTTCCTAGCTTTTTTCTATGTTGTGTCCAAATCAAATCACACTAGATCTTGCGTTTTCTTATGGAGATAAACCATTTCCTACTAAGTTTAATTTTGTAACTCTTTAGAATTTTAGTGGAAGGTTCTTTTCTCTGTTTTATGTTTCGTGCGATCACAGGTGATTGGTGGACTTTGATGTGTCAGCCTAACTGAGATGTCAAAATTCATAGTGATGTCTAACATGAGTTTTATAAAAAAAGAAAAAATTGTCCAATGTAGGTAGACATTTTGCAACATTTTTCTCCCTCAATTGAAGTGAGTGTAACTTGATTTTCCAGTCTGAAAGAGCTGCTAGGAAAGCAACAATTTTACAAATGGCTACTATGTATTCGGTATTGGGGGGAACCTTGCTAAATCTTGGTATCACTTTGAGTAGCCAAGGCAATCAAGCGTTTGCAAATGGATCATTCCTTGGTGCAGGTCAGATTTTAGCATTAAACTTTCTTAAAATATTGTTTAGGGACTGATTGATTAAACTTGTTATACTTAAAGTATGTTTGGACAAAGTTTCCATAAGTGCTTATAGGAGAGCAAAATAAAAAAAAAATGAAATTGATTTATTTAGGGACAAATTTATTTATTTCTTTCTTCTATAAGTACTTACAGAAATTTTTATCCAAGTAGACTCTTAATCTTGATCATGCTTACATCATATTTATTCTTGTGATTGATTGGTATGAACTTGTCCATCTGCTGCAGGCGTTTTTGCAGCACTACTTTTAAGGTCTATGCAACGGGTGAAGAAACTTGAGAAGTTTGAGAAAATGATATAATGATTCATTCCCATCAAATTCAATTGCTTCAAGCATATGCATGATAACAGTCTTCATCTCAAATATCTTATTCATCAGCATTAGCGTTTATATTTTTCACATTATCATAGTAAGATATACAAATACAAGTTGTACAGAAACATGATTGGATGGTGAAGAAACTGCAATAAAATGTTCCTCCTTCCTGATAATAGTTTCATAGGGATAAAAGAAATTTGTCATTAGCATAGATCCGATAGTTTAAAATTAACATTTCACGCTTTCATCTAATTATGGCTAATTGTATATTGAACTTGCTAGTTTTCATTGTACTGTGTCATTTATTCAATATAATACAAGATATTCCATTCATTGTGTTGTTTATTTATCTTAAATGAGAATAATAAAGTCTTTAGAATTCTATTTTCAATAGCATATGGTTTATGGTTTGACTGTATAATTGTTATATCCTATTTGGTAAAATCATGCTACAATGTATTGGATTAATCTGTCACAAGAATATGCTTGAGACATACATGGAGTTTAATTTAAGACATATGTTCCTCTTTCCTTGATGATTGAAGATACAAGAATCTTGGTTCAACTTGACAACGTCTTTCCTAAGCAACTAGTTATTCACCTTATTTAGCAAGAAGAAAGAAGTTGAGGAAGATGACTAACACAATGTTTGCACCACGCAGACAGATATAGAATACCATAATAGTTGGTTTGGAATCCTCCATAAGAAGAAATCACTACACGCATATCCCTTTTGAGGAAGACATTAAAAGACATATAAGAGAACACACTACTACTAGGAAATTAATAAAAAATAAAAAATAATTATTTAATATATTAACTAAATTAGTATAATTTAGAGACTAAAAATTATTAGTATCTAAAATAGTTTTTAAATTTATAAACTAGTTTTTATATTAATATCTAATTAACTATTAAGATTTTAGTTATCAACTGAATTTTAATTACCAATTACTTTAAATTCTACTTTAGATTTTAGATTCTAAAATTGACAGTAAACAAAATTTAAAAATTAGTTTATAAAAATTTATAAATTATTTTATATACTAATATTATTTTAATCTTTAAAATAGTTTTTAATTTAGTTAATATAGTACCTAATTATTTTTATCTTTAAAATTAATTTTTATTTAATAGTTTTATGTAGTTTAAGCATGTGCATAAATATTAAAGTAAATATTAAAGGGATCACTGTCTCCACCAAGCATCTATACATACCCACTTTACTTGACAATTCTCACTGCATTTAATATAGGTTATGCACTTCAAAGAGTATGAATTAGGACCTTGATTTTAACATAAAGTAATAATTTTTTATTTTTATGACTCAAAATCTTATTTAAAATACAGAATTTTAAATTTATTATCGTAGTAAGAGAGAGAAACTCATGTAATCTAAAATGGAGATGCCCTGTTCAAGGTATTCTTCTCAATGTATTCTTTTATGCCAAAGAAGTCATTGGTCATAAAATTTCGAAATTCTCAATCTTGAAGAAGTGAGCCTATTTAAGTAATTTAATTTTATTATTTTTTGAAAGGTTTTCTCAATGGAGTGACACCTAGAAAACAGATAAAGTTAATGGAAGCACAATTACTTCCTTCACCCAATAAATTCGAACATGCATCATATTATTTACGCGAAATGTTCAAAATACTCTCTTTAATTTTTAAGATAGGAGTGAGATACAGATCAAAGTATATTCTGAATTTGGTATTCAAGAAAATTTGTCTAGATTCAATTTTCCATAATAACTTTTCTGTAATATATTTTTGAAATTTTGTTTTATAAAAATATGTTTTTGGATTATTTTTTCATAATTTTTTTTAAATATATTATTTGGATTTTTGGATTTGTCTTTTCAGAATAATATTTTGATTTTCTTAATTCTACCCCAAAATTTTATTTAGGGATCGAAATGCGGGAAAGTTCGTCTTGTAAAATGCGAGCTGGGTTGACTCGCAAAATATGAGTTTGGTTGGTCTGTCCTGCATAAGAAATGCGAGTCAATTTCATTGGGACTATTCTCCTTGCACCTAATCAATTTAGTCTGACACCCAATTGTGTATGCGAAAAATACTAAAATGTCCTTAATGAAATTGAAATTAGGTTAAGTGAAATATGCACCCAATCACAACACTCAACCCCCTTCATTTTCGCAGGCAATGCAGCACCTGCCTCATTCGTTTTCGTTTTCGCACTCAACCCAGCAGCCACCGTCATTTTCCCATTATCCCGTTCACATTTCTCCTCTGAGGCAGCGGAAGCTTCACTTGAACGAGCCCTTCAACGGACAAACCTAGGAGCGAAGGACGTCCATTGTTGTGGTCACTAAGACATCGTCTATGAGGGAGTTTGACAACGATAGAGAACAAAGCCACCGGAAAAGACAATGTGAGTTTTAACATGCCCTGTGCGTTCCAAATACTTTTATGCGGAAGTGATTTTCTTATCCGAATTTTCTTATCCATAAGAGATTTATGTGCTGCGGATGGCTTCACCCAGAAGGTTGTGTGTATACTTCCGCATCCCCATATCCAGAACACATTTAACTCTTCCGAATATGTACATCCGGAATGCCAAACCCTATTTTGGATGATATCCGTAAGCCATTTTCCTTCTACGGACATGGGCGTCCAGAAGCTTCAACTGCAAATGTTAAAGAAGACAAGGGCAATGGGGTTTTAAAAAGTCTGTCGGGTGCAGGAAGCAATTGATTGTGTGCAGGAAGTAATTGCCTTTCATTGGTCTACCCTACATAAGAAATTCAAGTTGATTTCATTGGTCCGTCCTATAAGAATGTATGGCTTTAAACTAGAGGGGGGTGAATGGTTTAAAGAGGGTTTTCACAAACTTTTTAGCATCAGCACAGAAATACTTGGGAAGAGAAGATTCACTTAGCATTAAACCTAGAAAAATCATCCACAATAACAAGAGCATAATAGTTGCCACCAAGGCTCACGGTTCTTGAAGGTCCAAAAAGATCCATGTGAAGTAGCTCAAGAGGTTTTAAAGAAGAAACAACATTTTTTATTTTAAAAGAGTTTTTCACTTGTTTCCCCTTTTGGCAAGCTTCACAAATATGGTTCTTCTCAAACTTGAGCTTGGGCAACCCAATCACAAGATCTTTAGATATTAATTTGTTCAAATGATTCATGTGAATGTGAGCAATTCTTCTATGCCATAGCCAAGACTCATCATGCTTAGAAAGAAGACAACCAATTGAACAAGGAGAAGAGATATCTAAAAGATAAACATTATTGATTCTCTTACCAATCAACATTACCTCTTTTGTGTTGGGAAGACAGATTTTGCATGAGTTTGTTTTAAAGATAACTTGATATCCTTTGTCACACAATTGACTAATGCTCAGTAGATTGTGCTTTAAACCTTCTACATATAGAACATCATGGATGACCAAGATATCTTTGTCTCCTATGGATCCTCTTCCAAAAATCCTTCCCTTGTTGTTGTCCCCATAGGTAACATGCCCTTCTTGCTTAAAGGAGATGCTTAGAAACTTTGATTTGTCCCCAGTCATGTGCTTTGAGCACCCACTGTCCAGGTACCATTGTTGCATGCTCTCCTTCAAGGTTTCCTACAAGGTAGATTTTCAAGTACAAAGATTTGGTCCCCTTATGAATGTGGGTCCATTTGGTTTATTTTCATCATTTGAACCTTTACAACATTTGGGAATCCACTTCATAAAGCCTCTAGGAACTGCATATTTTCTGATTTTACAGAATCTGACAGAATGACCTCTTTTCATGCAATAAAAGCAAGTAACAATCAGTTGTTTTGACATATCAATCAGTTGTTTTTTTGGCAGTTTCGAAAATGACTTTGAAAATTTATCTTGCTTGTTTTGTGGATTAAAATCTAATCCTGCTTTTCCAAAAACACAGTTTTGAGATGTCAAGACATTCTCAGAGTAGGATTGACCTTTTGAAAGCTTATCCACAGTTTTAACAAAATAATAAACCTTCTTTTCAAGATTTTCACAATTTTCACAAATAAGAGTATCACATTTGCAAGAAGAGTTTTTGTAAACAATTTCAAGATTTTCAAAATCTGTTTTTGAATTTTCCAATTCTTCTTCCAGTGTTTTGACTTTGTTTTCAAGGCAGCTATTCATTCCCTTTAACCGGTTGTTCAAGAGGATCAATCAGTTAGCTTCTTCATGTGTTTCTTGAAAAGCTTGAAGCAATTGACTGTAATTTCAGAATTTGAGGAGTTAGAGGAACTTACACTACTTGAATCATCTTCCTTTTTGCCCATGAAGCAAAGGTTGAGGCTTTTTCAGTTTTGCCTCCTTTTCCTTCGTGCTTGACTTCTTGTCTTTACTTCCTTTGATTCATGGATGTTCCCATGAGTAGCTTTGAGTGTATCCCACATCTCTTTGGCAGATTTGCATTCTGATATCCTGAAGAATTCATTAGAATCCAGTGCAGAAGCTATTATGTTTTGGGCAATACAATCAAGCTTGGCCATCTTACATTCTTCATTGGTTCATTGGGACCAAGGTTTTTTAATAAAAGATCCATTCTTTTTAACCTTTGGAATGAAAGGGCCATTTTTTATTGAATCCCAAATTCCTTGATCAATGGATTCAACAAAGATTTTTATTCTCGCCTCCCAATACTTATAACTCAAACCACTGAATAAAGGTGGTTTGTTAATTAAAGCACCTTCCTCGAAAGATAGTTTTCCAGCCATTGAAAAAGATTTTCGGATCAAACTTGAGTATTTTTCAAGTACTAAGCTCTTGATGCCAATTGTAAGAATGTATGGCTTTAAACTAGAGGGGGGGGGGTGAATGGTTTAAAGAGAGTTTTCACAAACTTTTAGTCTAGAATGAAATTCCTTTAAGAAAACTTGATTCAGAATTTAGTTTGCCAAAAACACAAAGCAATTTAATACAGCACTAGAAAAATAATCGGTTGTTTTGCAGAAACAATCGGTTGGTTATACCAGTTGACAAATATGAAATTAAAAAGTTTAAGGGAGAGAGAAATTGCACACACAATTTATACTGGTTCACTCTTAAACCAAGAGCTACATCCAGTCTTCCTAGAAAACCACTAGGGAATCCACTAAGTAACCAAACCTAGATTACTTACACACACCAACAAAGAAGTGACCTTGATCCCCTCAAGACACACACTTCCTTTGGCTCAGCACATACACCACCAAGAATGTTGATCTTGATAACCTCAAGAGCACACAACACTTCTTGGCCTAGCACACCAGAGTTTACACAAAGTACAGAAGGATTACACTTGTTACAGAATGATCTGAAATCAATACAAATGAAAATCCTATATCACTCTCTTGATCAAAGCAAGCTTTAAAGCAATTTTTTACTCTTGAAAGCAAAATTAGTGAAAAAATCAAATATGTTTTTCTATGATTAAATCTCATTTCTTGTTTGTTACAGAAGATGAACAAACTCTTTATAGCTTTCAAAGAATGGTTAAAGCATTAAAAACAGGAGCGCATTCAGTTACAAAATCATTTAAAGCTCAGTCAATGCACAAAACAATTTTCTGTTATGATTTGAAAACAAACAATCGATTGAATGTGCGAATCAATCGGTTGTTTTGGTTTGACAGCTGGTCAAACACCAAAAACAGTTTTCAACCTTTTTCAAAACACCTAAGAGTAAAACAATCGGTTGTTTCGACAAAACAACAGGTTGTTTTTCACTTAGTTTGAAAAACACATTCAATTCAAAAGATTTGAAAATGCTTAAACATTAGATTCAATCAAGAGTGAATTTACACAGATAATCTACCCCAGATTCTATTCTAAAGCACCTCAGCAACAACAAACACATCCAGCCTTCCATCAAACTCAAAGGATTTGGATTTTTCAAAGCTTGAACACACTTGATTCAACACGTCCCACATAAAAGCTGGGTCATGGGCTTGCAAGTCAACTCGCATAATAATTTAAAAAATAATAATTAATGAGAAATATATTTTAAATATAAATTTTTGAATAAATTTTTTTATTAAATTAATTATTTTCTTATTTAGATTAATTATGTAAATGATCTCTCAGTATTATTCTCATGACACATACATAATAAGATATGGATAAAAATAAATAATTATGATGTTATGAATTTTCAATGAAATTTGGATTTTAATCATACTAATAAATTGACTAATAAAATATTTCATTAAATATATACATTTTTAAGGTAATAAATGAAGACACGTGATTACTATTCTAATTGAAAAATAGTATAAAATAATATCTATAATATATATATATATAAATAATATTATATTTTAAAAAAATTATAAAAGATTTAGGTGAAACTACTACATTGGATACCTAAACATTTATGAATTTCAAAAAAAAATAAAAATACTATTAAATATTAAAAAATTTATTATATTGTGAAAATTGGAATGAATAATTTCAGAATATTTGAGAGTATGAGAATGCTCGAATAAATTATGAGAATGCACGAATAACTACACCTCCATACATTCTTCCTACATGTTCATGTATTTTTTAATTACAATCCTACACTTTTGAGTATATTTTAAGATTTTTTGTTCACTATTTTTTTTTTTCATTTTCTAGTGTATATTGGATTGTAAAATCCGTAACACTCCCTTACTATAATATATATTATAAATTATATAATTCGAAATGTATTTTTGGATTTCGAAATATCTTATGGATTGTACAATCCATAATAAATTTAAAAATCACATTCCATATTACACAATCTGGAAGGCATTTTCGGATCTATAAATACCTTTTGGATTGTAAAATATGGAATGGAATACATATTATAGTAAGGGGTGTTGCGGATTGTACAATCCAGAATGTATTATCGGATCCAGAAATATCTTATGGATTTTGTAATCCAAAATTGTTCTTTTAAAAGAAAGTAAGTGTATTCCGTATTGTAGAATTGAAGAGGTCTAAATAGAAGAAAAAAATAATATTTCCTACAAAATATATTAAGACAAATTGATCTTTTCGTCTCATCTATGGAGTGTCTGGAGATGTTATGGAGATGTAAGAAGAAACAACCATACACGGGTTATGCGGTCCGCCCTGTCCCACCCTATACTTGGTCTGCATGGAATGTAAATTATGCGGGTCGTGTCTAAGTGGGCCAACGGGTTAAAATAGGTAGTCAACCTTGCGTTTTTTATCATCGAACCGCCTCACATTGTTATCCTTAATTTATGAGGTGTTTCTTCTTGCACCCTTACATTTTTTTTTCATGCACCCCTACATTTTTAAAAATACCAAATTAGCCTTGCCATTTTTATTTGAAAAAGGCACCGTTGATGGCTTCCATGACTACGCTTGTTTTTCTTGGTTGATTATTGGCTCTAGTAGAGAGTGCTTTAAATTGAACGGAGCAAGGGTGGAGGTGTGGTAGTCGTTTTGAAGTGTTAGTTGAAGGTAATAATTGAGTTTTGTTCAAGAGGGTTAGGTAATAAATGAAGACACGTGATTACTATTCTATTGAAAATTAATATAAAATAATATCTATAATATATACATATATATAAATAATATTATATTTTAAAAAAAATTATAAAAGATTTAGGTGAAACTACTACATTGGATGTCATCTATGCATTTCAAAAAGTAAAAAAAAAAAACTATTAAATATTAACATTTTTATTCATATTGTGAAAATTGGAATGAATAATTTTGAAATATTTGAGAGTATGAGAATGCACGAATAAATTATGAGAATGCACGAATACGTGCACCTCCATACATTCTTCCTACACTTTCATGTATTTTTTTAATTATAATCCTACACTTTTGAGTATATTTTAAGATTTTTTGTTCACTATTTTTTTTCATTTTCTAGTGTATACTGGTTTGTAAAACTTGTAACACTCCCTTACTATAATATGTATTATAAATTATATAATTTGGAATGTATTTTTGGATTTCAAAATATCTTATGGATTGTACAATCCATAATAAATTTAAAAATTGCATTTCATATTACACAATCTGGATCCAGAAATACCTTATGGATTTTATAATCCAAAATTGTTTTTTTTTTAAAAGAAGTAAGTGTATTCCATATTGTAGAATTCGGGAGGTCAAAATAGAAAAAAAAATATTCCCTACAAAATATATTAAGAACAAATTGGTCTTTTCGTCTCATCTATTGGGTGTCTGGAGATGTTATGGAGATGTAAGAAGAAACAACCATACACGGGTTATGCGGTCTGTCCTGCCCCGCCCTATACTTGGTCTGCATGGAATGTGAATTATGCGGGACATGTCTAAGTGGGCCAACAGATTAAAATAGGTAGTCAACCTTGCGTTTTTTATTATCGAACTGCCTCACATTATTATCCTTAATTTATGAGGTGTTTCTTCTTTAACCCCTACATATTTTTTCATGCACCCCTACATTTTTAAAAATACAAAATTAGCCTTGCCATTTTTATTTGAAAAGGCATAGTTGATGGTTTCCATGACTACGCTTGTTTTTCTTGGTTGATTATTGTCGTTGGTAGAGGGTGCTTTAAGTTGAAAGGAGTAAGGGTGAAGGTGTGGTAGTCGTTTTGAAGTGTTGGTTGATTTGAAGGTAATAATTGAGTTTTATTCAAGAGGGTTAGGTGATAATGGAGTTTAAAGGGGAAATCAGGTTCTGTGGATTATGAACTAAACAATCTACAAGTAACCACTTAAAAACAAAAAAACTTTCATCACCTAAAAACACAAACTCATCCAACCAAAAAATTGCAAAGAACCTCAGCCAACAAAAACAACAAATAAAACAGAAAAACAACACATAAACCAATACCGAATTGCTAAATTCAGGACTATTGTGAAACAGTAATTCCAGTATCATTTCGGATCCGCCTTTCCGTTTAGCTTAGATGGACTACTAAATTTGATAGCCATAATATTAACTTTCGAATTCATTAACCCCAAAAAAATAGAATACATAAACCAACCTGTTAGATAAAACAACTAGAAAAATTCAACCTAAAACACCACCACAATTGTCGCGCTTTTAATAGCAATGTGGATAAAAAAATAAAAGAAAGAGACAGAAAAGTTTGTAACATGAGAATATGCTGCCTTTAAAGTTTTTAAAAACTCCAAAAATAATTTAGTAATTACATATAATTGTAACGAAAAAAAATTAAGGGTAAAGAAGAAATACCTAATTTCTGTTGTGGAATATAATTTTTAATTCTAAATTAAATTTGTAACGATGGTAGTATGCTGCCTTTAAGGTTTTTAAAAACTCAATTAAGATTTTTAAAAATTGAAAAAATAATTTAGTAACTGCATATAAATGTAACGGTTCGGAGAAAAAAAAAATAAAGGTAAGGAAGAAATACCTAATTTCTGTAGTGGAATATAATTTTTGATTCTAAATTTCTAATTTCAAAATAAAGGGTAATTCTGAAATTTTAAAATTTTTATAAGTGTAGTTTCAAAATCTTATATATACTGTTGGAGTGGGTGGAAGCGAAAGGTGGCAGAAAGAAAGAGAGTAAAGAGAAAATGCTGGCAGTTAAAGAAAAGACGAGTGCGGTGGTTCCGGTGGCCAGTTACGCAACGGAGTTCAGAGCCTACAAAGACGACGCCTGGTACACGGTGTGCGTATTGTTCCATGGCGACACTCTCACAGTGAAGTACTCGAACTTCTCCCCCGAAAACGACGACGCTTTTCGGCCCTCAGACTTTCAGAACATGAACGAAGTGGAGAACTTCAAGTTCCGGTTCAGACCGCTCTCCAAACAGGTTCAGGACGAGGAGTGTCGGTTACTCTCTCCCGGTGCTAGGGTCTGCGCTTGCCACTCCTTCGCCCACGACGACGTTCGCTTCTACGACGCCCTCGTCGACGGGGTCAGTCATCGCTAATCCTTCACCATTTCTTTAATACTCACATTTTATGTTCTCTACCTCTAGTTATTGGAAAATGCAATTTTGGGTTATTAAAAATCTTTAACTCTACACTTTTTTTAATTTTTCAAAATTAAGTGAATTTAGTCCATTACTATTAAATTTTAAACCTATAACACTGAAAATACTAAATTCTAAATTTTAAACCCTAAATAACCCAACAATTAAACCCTAAATAACCCAACAAATCAAATATTAGTTGATGTTTAAGGAACCTGAATTTTGGAAATGCTTTTGTATTTTTCACTCATTTAAGGAAATTAAGATTCTTCTTCTTTGGAAATGCCTTTCCACCGCTCCCGCGGCAAGTATTTTCTACACTTATATTTTACATTTAGAAATTTTTAATAACATCTTACTATGCATGTTTCATGAAAATAATATTATAAGACAATTTACCTAATGCATCTAAATAAAAAAATTCAAAATTTTTATTTAAAATATTATTTTTTAAAATAAATATTTCTTATGCGGGCTGACTCGCAGGTCTGTAAATCCTTATGCGTTGCGGGCTAGAAAAATCAACCCGCAAATTCTATGTGGGGCAGACCAACCCGACCCACTTTTGGTAGGCCTGCGGGACGGGCCATCCCGCATTGCCACCCCTAATTTTCACCTAAAGGTCAAGTAAACTAGGGTTCTTCTTTCGAATTATTTTTTTATTTCTCACTCGAGACTTAGGAGATGAGAGTTTTTCTTTAGAACTATTTCTCATTAACATCAATGGTCCGACCTCAAATTCACATAATTAACATCACTAGAATCAATTATGGCATCTAAAGTATTGTTTGCTTTGAAGTTTAGAACTCTATCACTAATTATTATTGGTCTTGACTCCTAAAGATGTGAGACTATTTAGCGTACTAAAACAAACTTTAATATTTGTTACAACTTGTGGTTAAACTTGATTCTAAATGTATAATAGGGTGAATAAGTAGGTAAGACACTTTTATCACTAACATGTTCTTATGTCTTGTTTGAATTGGGGGACAAGATTTGAGGAGTGAATTTAAAGGAACTTGAGGAAAGTATAAAGAAAATGATCTTGTTAAGATTAAGGTATGTTAGAGTGAATTTGTGAGAAAAATTTATTGGAGCTTGTGAGTAGTGATTTGGAGATTTTTTATTTTTTCTAAAATGTGTAAATTTTTAGTTAATTAAAATTTATATGAGTTTTGTTAAATAATTATTTTCAGAAAAATTACAAATTAGTTAACATTGTTGGAAATATGAAAAATTGTCATAATAAAATTCTCACTTATAAAGTAAGAAATGTAATAAATTTTAAAAACTTTTATTTCAACTTCAAATAAATTTTGATGTAAAGAATAATAATTTTATTTTTATTATAAATACATGTAAAAAATATTTTCATAAAATCAAATCAAAATTAAAATTAATTTTTATTATTGTTAATAATATTATTTAATAAATTTATTTTAGTTATTATTAAATATGTAATTTATATATATATATTTTATTATTGTTTATAATTTATTTATTATTATTTTAAAAATTTATTTTAATTACTATTATTATTTAGATAGTTGAAGGTGTAGTCAACATCAAAATGTAATCATAATCACTATGAGTGCCAACAATCTCATCAAAACACTATGCTTGACCTAGCCTTGAATAATATTTTTTGTTCTTTGTCATCTTCTTGTAAAGTTGGGCTAGTTTAGATGATGATGCTCCTTTCATGGTTACATCAATAGGTGAAAACCATTGATCTTTAAGGGCATTTTATTGAATTTGTCCAAATAACATGTGATGTATCTTGAGAATTAGTGTTCTTTAGGTTTTCTTTGGGAATCTAGACATTCAATGAAATTTGATATAGCTAGTATTTGATGCTTGACCCTTTTTTAAGCAATAGAAACAATCCACAAATGGTTATGTAAATGTTTTCTTAAATTGAAATAATTTCTAAAAGCTTTTTGTTTGTTTTGATGAGAAAAACCAATTAAAGCTTTGTCCATAACACACTTTAGGGAATTTAGGAGTGCATCTAGATTTGATCTTCCAAATGTTAATTTCTCAAGAGTTTTCAAAAGATATTGTATTTTGCTAATTACTTGCGATCCTCACAATTATAAGTTTTCTCTTGAGAATATATAGTTGCACAAGGAGTTTCCATAAATCATTTCTTAAGCATTTAGTTTTCAAATTGTCATTTTCCTATTGAATATACAAAAGGTTATTAGATAGTTTGGGAACATGAAATTCATTTTTTAAAGGAAAAGGAAGGTTGAAGGTGGATGTTACCACAACCAGTAATGGAGGTATTAGAACCATTAACAATAATAATATGTTGGTTACCAGATAAAACAGTGTTGGATGAAAAATAAGATGAATGAGGTGTCATATGGTCAGTAGCACCAGAGTTTATAACCAAATATTTTCAGTACTAGAAGCATTAAAGGATAAAAAACTAGAACTCTTACCACTTATGGTTAAGGAACAATAGCTAGATGTCTTACTAAGGAAATCCATGAGAGCTCAAAATCGACTGAGCTTTGCAGATTGACAATATTTGGTTCCGTTCACAAAACTCACTTGTTTTTTTTCTAGTGGTGGTGGTCAACGGTCAATGAGACAATCAACGTTTAACGCGACGGTCAACAAAGGCTTACGATGATCAACGGTGGTGGTCTGCAGTCAACAGAAAAAAGGTTGCAGCAATGAAGGCTGCCCGAAAAAATGTAGAAGCAAAAAAAAAGTTGCAACAATGAAGGCTGCTTAGAAAACAAGGTTGCAGCAATGAAGGTTGCCCAAAAGAAATGCAGAGAGTCTTCTAAGATCAGGAGCTTTGATACCAAGTTGAAAGAAGAAGATTGAATATATTTCTAAATATCTTTACAAATGTGATTACAGTCTAAATTATAAATTATTTACAACCTAATTAAGGAAAGTAATAGGCACGGTCAAGGTTATCAAACTCTAGGGTAAACTCGTAAACCCTTAAGAGTTTAAGAGTCAGATGAAGGTTGCTAGGTCGACTTGGGAGTAAACTTGTTTTTGAGTAAACTCGGAGTTGACTCGGTCAAACTCGACCAAACTCGCGAGTCTAAGGCCGAGTCACCGAGTTGCAAAAAAAAGCCCCAAAACGGTGTGTTCCATTCTAATTAGGTTAGATTTTAGGATTTCTTTTTACCTAGTTCCATTCTTCACACATCTTCTTCACTACGTCATCGCATGACGCATCCTCGTCGCACCGTGCATCCTCGCCGCCGATCGTTCGCAAAGCACTTCAGCCTTATATGTTGTGATGCGGCTGTTGTGATGACTTTTAGGGTTAGGACAAATTGGGTTTTGGATTAGGGTTTTGAAATTAGGTTGGGGCTTTTAAAATGGGTTGGAGTTTTTTAGGTGATTCGATTTAGGACAGATTTTGGTGCATAACGATTTATTTTAGTTTTTTTTGGGCAGATTAGGTTTTTTTTTTATTTTAGGGTAGATTGGATTTTTTTTTTAAAATTTTGGATAATTGATTGTTTTTTTTTTTAAATTTTTTTTGTTGGCACACGGTAAGATGTGTGAAGTGATTTAAATTCAGCATTTTTACTACCACCTAGAAGTAAGAATGCTACAGGAAATAGATGAAGATGATGATGGAGAGAATCATGAAAATCTTGGAGATGATTTCCTTAGAGGATTAGATGAATGAGACTTTTAAACTTGATAACATTTGTGTTGTTTTAGTTATTTTGTTGGTGTATGAACTTTTTTATTTCAATAATATGAAATTTTGCTATCATGAATTTTTTTGTTAGATTTTTTATGTGAAGGAGACTCGTGACTCTTACGAGTCTACGAGTCAGGTAGTCTAAGATTGTACGATTTTACGATATATATTCATGGTAACGATCTGCGATCACCAGAATAATACGATTCCGGTGGATCGCGTGGGATCGTCGATTCCGGTGGATCTGTTTAAGATGGAGGCATCAACAACATATGGGATAGTTTGATATTAGGGCTTTTATTTAAGATGGAGGTAGCATAACATATGGGCTCAATTAAATAAAAAGCCCAAATAAGTGAAAAGAACCCACTTACCTCCCAGTGAAAGAAATCACTTACTGCACAGTACTGAGAACGTTACAACTTCAACAGAATTACAACTTCACTCCCACTCTCTTCTCCTCTTCCGTTTCATCTTCTCCTTTCCTTTCAATTTCCCCACTGCAGTCCCACTCTCCTCTATTTTTTCTCTTTGTAACCAAGTGCAACTTTTTTTTTCCTCTAATTTTTCTCACTGCAACCAAGTGCAGTTTTTTTTTCTCTATTGTTTCTCACTGCAACCAAGTGCAGATTTTGTTCCTCTGTTTTTTCTCACTGCAACCAAGTGCTGTTTTTTTTTCCTCTGTTTTATTTCAGTGCAACCCAATTTGCAGTCCCAAATTCCCATAATTAAAATGACTTCTATACCCGTGATAGTGACTCTAAAAAATGCTCCAAGAAATAGGAGTGATGTTGCTAGGAAGCATTGTATCTTAGTTGATGGGGATACTAGAAAACTTCAATGCAAAATACTGTCAAAAGGTATTAACAAGGGGAGTTTATTGATTGAAGCATCACTTGGCTGGTACTCAAAAGGATGTTGGAGCATGCAAGGATGCTCCTGATGAAGTTAAAAAGGAGATGTAGGAAATTGTTGTTGATTTGCAACAAAAATTAAATAAGAAATCAAGTCTTAGTTTGGAAGATGAGGAAATGGCAAAAACTGGTGAGAAAAGAAAAAACAATGAGGAAGAGTCCACTCAGTCCATCTTCAGCCCTAGTGATAGAAATATTTTTAAGAATACACAAGCTACAATCAACATGTTTAAGAAAGGTCTTAGAGAGGAGGCATGTCAAGCAATTACTAGGTTCTTTTATAACGATGTTATACCTTTCAATGTGACAAAGAGTGAAGAATTAACTGCTATGTTTGATTTGGTTTCAAAACCATGGTCTTGGATTTAAACCTCTATCCTATCATGAGATTATAGTCAAATATTTGAAGGAGGAAGTTACAAATACATCACTTGCTCTACAATCACATAGGGATGAATGGAAGAAAACGGGATGTACGATTATGATTGATGGTTGGACTGATAAGAAAAGAAGGACAATAATAAACTTCTTGGTGAACAGCCCAAAGGGAACTGTATTTCTGAAGTCCATAGATGCATCTGCTATATCTAAAACAGTCGAGAAAGTTTTTTAGATGATAAATAACATTGTTGAAGAGGTGGGGGAAAACAATATTATTCAAGTTGTCACTGATAATGCAACAAACTACAAAGTTGCTGGTCACATGTTGATGACAAAGAGAAAAAGTTGTTTTGGACACCTTGTGCAACACATTGGGTGGACTTAATGTTGGAGGATTATGAGAAGAAAATCTCAATCCATGAGGAGACCATTCCAAAAGGTAAAAAAATTACTACCTTTATTTATTTAAGATCTTCTCTAATATCTCTACTTCAACATTTCACAAAGGGAAAAGATTTGGTAAGACCTGGTATTACTCACTTTGCTACATCTTTTTTGACATTAGGGTGTTTTCATGAGAATAAAGAAGCTTTAATTATAATGTTTACTCGCCGGATCACTCCGATTCGGTGAGAATCCGATCCAGCCACCGATCCAACGCGTTTTCTGCTTAAAAAATCATAAGATCACGATTTTTACGATATAACTCGCGATCTTACCAACACTGGGTGTGAGTATGGTGATGAGTATCCAGAACTCCAAAAGTTTGTCATTCATGTATTGAGCTTGACATGTAGTTCTTCCGGATGTGAGTGTAACTGAAGTTCCTTTGAGATGGTAAGTTAACTTAAAATATATCTCTAGAATAAAATTAGTATTCTACTAATCCACTAATTACTTATAATATTTGTCTTTGCATTTGTTTAGGTCCACACAAAGAGAATAAATAGACTTAAGCAAAGCACAATGAATGATGTTGGTTTTGTTATGGCTAATTCAAAATTAGCTAAGAAGAAGCAAACAAGAAAACCAACTCAAATTAATATTGATGATTGTTCATTTGATGATGAATGGATTATGGAAGATGAGCATGAGCATAATGTAACATTTGATTTGAATTTGTTGGGTATGAAGTCAGGACCAATTGGGTTGGGCTGACTAGACACCATATTTAGTGACTGAGCTTAATCATTGTATCCCTTTTATAATCTCTATTTAAAGAGATCATTGTACTTGTAATTGATGTGCAACAGAACAGAATGAAAACCTAATACTTCAACATTGTACTTGTGTTGTTTATTTTCTGTAGTTGATTCGTGATTATGTGTAGCTTCTGCGTGCGTTTTTCTCATCAAGTGACATCAGAGCTTGATTCGTTTACACACTAGAGATCCAATCAGTAGAAATTAATCGACCCGAGACGTGAAAATTGCGACTGCAGTAGCGTCACAAAGCTAGCAGGGGCGACAACGTGACCCAAAGCTAGGGTTTCACAGGGGCGGCAGCGACATTCTAAAGCTAGGGTTGCATGTGCGTTCTGTAGGTGTGCTGGTTTGAGACGACATGGAGTGCAGTGTGACGGCGGTGACCAGCGACAGGGGTGGTGCAGAGCGCGCTAGTGCGGTGCGGAGTGCGAACAACGGCGGTGCGCGTTCTAACAGCTGTGGTCCAGTGTGGCCGAGCGCCACTGTAGTGGGGACTGCGATCAGGTCTATTGGTGAGTGATTTTAGGTTGTGCAATTTTTGTGTTCTTGATTTAAGAAAAAAAAAGATTGCCAAGATTTGAAATTAGATGTACCGAGTATCTCGTTAGTCGTTTGAGATGGCAGAAGACGGAAAGTTCCGAATTGAAAAATTCGATGGTACAAATTTCAGTTGGTGGAAAATGCAACTTGGGGATTTGCTAGTTCAGTTACTGAGCACATCAATAAAATGAATTCGATATTAGTCTGACTTACGTCAGTGGGCATTAAGTTCGATGATGAAATTTAAACTTTACTATTGATATCGTCATTACTTGACAGTTGGTCCGGAACGGTTGCAGGAGTTACCAGTTCAGCGGGATCCGATGGATTCACTTTTGAGAAGATTGTGATCTCATTCTTGACGAGGATGTCCGAAAAAGGAGTTTTGAGAAATTATCTAGTGAATCGCTATATATCATCAGAGGTAAGAAAAATATCAGAGATAAGAAAAATATCGGAGATAGTGGGAGTATTGACAATAGAAGAAGTCAATCAAAGACTCGAGATTGCTTAAGTGTAATATGTTGGAACTGCAAGGAGGTGAGACATTTCAGAAATCAATTCCCAAATGATAAACAAGTCTACATTGCAGAAGACTTCGCGGACGATGACCTTTTAGTCTGTTGTGCGGATAGCAGTGTGGATTCCTGGGTCATGGATTCGGATGCTTCATTTCATGCTACCCACAACAGTGAATCATTGCAAAATCTAGTTATTGGAGACTTTGGAAAGGTAAGACTAGCAAACAACATAACTCTTGATGTTACGGACATGAGTCACATAGTGTTGAAGACACCAGTTCATTTCTGGACTTTGAAGGATGTCAGAGATGTTCCAAGCTTGAAGAAAAATTTGATTTCTATTAGGCAGATCAACGAACAGGGACATGAAGTGAAGTTCGCAAATCAGCAGTGAAAGGTCGTCAAGGGAAATCTTGTCATGACCCGCGGAAGAAAGAAAGGTTCGTTGTATATGTTCGGATTACCGTTTGAGGGAGTGACCATCCCTTTTAAGAAGATAAACAAAGTCTGGTTCAAAGAATCTCATGGGCAGAAGAGGGTTGTCTTTACAATAGAGAAACCCAGAGCCATAGGTCAGATTCAGGATGAACGAGCATGAAAAAGTTCAGGTAGACCAGTCAGAGGTACTTATGGCAATGGGAGCACAGGTTGTGCTTCAGCTGAGATTCCTAGACGACAGTGGGTTAGGAGAACCAGTATTCGAGTTGTTGAAACATCTCCAGAAAATTTCTTGTTGAGTATGAAGTATGTTTGTTCTCAGGCTATTTCAGGATTCGGTAGTTCCTGTAAGTGGGAGTCGGTAGGAACAGAGAACAGGTCAGTGACTGACGTGTTAAAACTCAGGGGAGTTTTAACAAAGTCTTAAAAAATGATTAAGAAGGCTGGTGGCAACTAGAGGTGGAACATTGAGTTCCGTCGATAGATTACAAAAGTACATGTACACAGTTAAAGCGCAGGTGAACATTTTGGGCTGACTAGACACCATGTTTAGTGAGTGAGCTTAATCATTGTGTCTCTTTTATAATCTCTATTTAAAGAGATCATTGTACTTGTAATTGGTGTGCAACAGAAAATAATGAAAACCTAATAGTTGCCCGTGTGGATGTAGGTTGCAGTTGGCGACCGAACCACGTTAAATATTGTGTTGTTTATTTTTTGCAGTTGATTCATGATTATGTGTGTTGCTTCCGCGTGCGTTTTTCCCATCAGGATTCCTATCGAAGTAGGGGAGGATGAATCTTTACATAGTCATCACTTAGACATGATTGATTTGAATGATGAAGGAGATGGAAATCATGAAACTGAATATAAATTTAACTTAGACAAGATTATTTGATTTAGATTGATTGTTATTTTCTCAATGTTTTGTAACTAGTAAATGCTTACTCTTATCATAGGATGTGTTGTTTACACTAATTATGCACTCTTTTATATATTATGAGGTTCTATTATGAATTTCATAAAATTTGTAAGATCTTATGATCCGTGTTACGATCTTTCGATTTATGATTTATGTTTATCTTTCTGATCCCAAGTAAGATCTCGATTTTGAATACCTTGGTAATAGGTAATTAAAACAAGAAATAATATGTAATTAAAACTATACAAATCAAATCACTAAAATATATCAAACCTATCCTAATAAATAGATATCAAAATTTACACTAATTATGGAATGATTATCTTCTAATTATGCAATAGAAACTAAGCAAGTCATACCAAGTACTAAATTCAATAAAATAGAAATCTAATGTCTTTTTAGCTAGGCCCTATTTGCTAGAGAGAAGAAAAATAAGGTAAAGTGAAATGAAGAGGATGAGTGAGAATAAGCGAGAAAAAAAATGTGGAAGTTAAAGGTGTTTGGTTAAAGAGAAATAGAGAAGCATTGAAAAATAGTTTAGTAAGTTCCACAATTTTTAAAATTATTTCCACCTCATTCTCGTCTTCCAAGCACACCAAATTGTTTCCTTCCTGCTCCACCAATTTCTCACCTACCAATCACATCATTAGTGTTGGGAAAATGACAAAAAACTTTTTATATTTTGGATTAAATTGCTTCGATTTTATCTTTGTGCTTTTGATATTGTGTCTACTTCCATAGGTGCAAGAAAGCAAGCATTCTTGGGAAACAGGAGAGGAAGAATGTTTGTGCACCTTTATACTCTTTTGGTTGCATGGGCCAAATGCAAGAAACTTGACTACTTCATCAATTGAGAATATTTGTGTAGTTCAACCTAGATGGGAGCTCGATCCTGTATTGGCTTCATTTTTAGATATGGTGAAGCAGAATATAGAGTTGTTTTCTGCTTGTCCAGTTTTAGTGTCAACAGGGGATTATGACTTGGAAATGGTGACATATGGCAACAAAATCCCAAACACTACTCATAGAATGAGTTGTTTTGTCAAAAGAAAAAAGGTAAGTATGTATATTTTCAATCATGAGCTCTTTCCATTAACTTGCATGTTGAGAAAGTTATAATGATGATGTCTATTTGGACAAACTTCTTATAAGGACTTTTGCATAAATTTAAATTACCTTATGCATAAGCTAATTTGTAGAAGTTTTCTCATTGTTTCTCTAATTTTTTTTTAAGTTGTGAATAAACTAATTTTAACTCATGTCATTTTTCTTTCTATTTTTGTCTTCTAAAAGTTTTATGAAGAAGTTTCTTCAAACAACTTACAAGTTCCAATTGTTGGGCGTGTTTAGTGCCTAACATGATCTTATAATATATGCCTCTACAGGAAGCACAACATTATGAGCAGCGTACTATCAATGTTTGTTCAGATAAAGGTTTGTTTCTATTTAGTTGTAGAGATTAGTTCTAGAAGAGTATTCCACTCCTTGGATTTTGATTCAAAAAGTATTTTTGATATTTGTTCTATTCATATTATAAGCAATGTCTTGTCTCATGTGTGATAGACTAATAAGTTTTCCTTCCAATTTTTTTATATTGCCATTTTTCCATAGGAAAGTCATCTTCACTTCCAATCTTATGATTATATTCAATAGGAAATCTTGAGGTTTTATATCTTAGCTCACTTGTTTCTTTAAGGTGATCAAATACATATTTTCTTTGAGAGATTAAAAAATATTCATTTTGGAGTAAGCAACCTCTATTTCAAGGAAATACTTGAGATTTCCTAGGTCTTTCATTTCAAATTGGGTCATTAATTTTTCCTTTACATCTAATTTCTTTGTTCCATCATCTCCCACAATAATCATATCATCCACAGAGAAGTATAGTCAATTTACTAATAACAAAGTCCTAAATCTCCCAAACCATGCTCTTGGACATTGTTTAAGCCCATAAAAAACCTTTTTTAGGAGGCATGCCTTATTCCTTCCACCCCGAGTACACACTTCTTCTATTAAAGCTCTATGGAGAAAGACATTTTTCACATCTAACTGATGTATGTCCAAACCAAAATGGGCTGCCAGAGCAAGAACTAGTTGGACTGTATTCATCTATGGGTGATAATTTGATTTCTTGTAAGAGCAAGAAACAAAATGTTGTGGAAAGATCTAGTTCTGAAGCAGAATATAGAGTTATGGCCTTAGCTACTTGTGAGCTTACTTGGCTTAAACATATTGATAATTAGGTTACTCTTCATAATAGTTCAAATCTCGTTATTCATGAAAAGACCAAACATGTTGAGATTGAGTGTCATTTCATTCAAAGATTGTGTTTGCAACTGAGTTTGTTAATTTGAATGATCAATTGGCAGATATTTTTATTAAAGCTTTATAGGAACCTAGAATTGATTATATTTGTAACAAGCTTGGTACATAGGTTTTATATGCACCAGCTTGAGGGAAGTGTTGAATGTAACGAGCTTAGCCCATAGTTCTGTTATTTTGTTATTATTTCTATTTATAAATAAACAATCTTATGTGTGAATTTTATATATTTGTTTTTTATTTTATTTTTAATAGTAAGCTTTCTGTTGCATAATTAGGAGATAATTATTCCGTAATTAAGTGAAGATTTCATTATCTATTTATTAGGATAGATTTGATATCTTATAGTGATTTGATTTGATTTGTATAGCTTTAATTACTTATTATTTTTCTTAATTAGGTTGTAAACCGTTTATAAATTGAGTCTGTAATCACATTTGTAAATACATCTCAGAAATATATTTCATTTATTTCTTTTAACTTGGTATTAGAGCTCCTAATTTGGGAGACTATGCTTCTGCAATCTTTTTTTTAGCAGCCTTCATTGTTGCAATTATTTTTCTGGGCAATCTTCATTGTTGCAATTACTTTTTTTGGGCAGCTTTAATTGTTGCAACTGCTTTTTTTCCTTCTCTTTTCTCCATTGGCCACCACCTTGCACCATTGATCGTCACTGCCACCGCCATTGGCTGTCGCCAATTGCCGTTGGAAACCGCCGATCATCGCTGGAAACCGCTAACCGTTGCTGGAAACTATCGTCGGTAAAAAATTTTGGCTAACTTTTTTTTGTGTGAACAAGACCAAATTTTGCCAATCTACAAAGCTCAGTTGGTTTATCGTACACTGCTTTATCTGGCTGGTAACCAATATATTACTTTGATAATGGTTCCAATACCCCCATTACTGGTTATGGTAACATCCACCTTCAACCTTAATTTCCTTTAAAAAATGTGTTTGATGTTCCCAAACTATCCAATAATCTTTTGTCTATTCAAAAGGTTACCCAAGATTTAAATTGTGCATTGGTATTCTTTTATTCCCATTATGTTTTTCAGGATCTTGCCACGGGGAAGACTATTGGAATTGCTAAAAGAGCAGGACGGGTTATATTATTTACAACATGAAGAAAATAAAAAATGTGTTAGACTACATGCACACACTTCTAATCTTCAGCAAGGCCTTGAATCTTGGTCATCCTCTCAGATATGGCTTCAACACAGACGTTTTGGTCATCCTCCATTTAATACCCTAAAGTCTTTATTTCCTGTTTTATTTACAAAAGTGTCTGTTGAGTCTTTTCATTGTGATGTTTGTCAATTTGCTAAACACCATTGGACAACTTTTCTTAATGGTAATAAAAGTTCTAAACATTTTGATCTTATTCTTTTAGATGGATGGGGACCTTCACCTATTCCTAATATCTCGGGTGAAAAATTGTTTGTTTCATTTATTGATGAGTGTACTCGGGTTACCTGGATATTTCTCTTGAAATATAAGTCTGAAGTTTTTCACTTGTTTGTAAATTTTTATAGAATGGTTCAAACACAATTTGAAAGTCCAATTAAGAGATTGCATTCTGATAATGGAAGAGAATATGTGAACCAAAACCTTTTCAAGTTGCTGAAAGGAAAAATCATCATCTCCTTGAAGTTACTATTGCTTTATTTTTCGAAACGTCTGTTCCTAGATCTTTCTGGGGCAAGGAATCCTGACTGCTCTCGGGTTCTAGAGGGTGTTACTCCTATTCAGCATGTTGACTAGTCTTCAAAATTGTGTCTTTGTTGTCCATCTTTTGTCCATATTCATAGTCCTTATCAAGGTAAGTTAGATCCTTGCGCCATCAAATGTGTCTTCATCGGTTATGCCCCCAACAAAAAGGGGTACAAATGTTATCACCCTTAAAGTCGTAAAGTATATGTTTCTAAAGATGTCAACTTTCATGAAATAGAGTCTTTCTTTCCTAGTTCTCAGCTTTAAGGGAGAGTATTCAAGAAGTTGAGGTTCTTAAGTTGTCGCCTTTTCCTTTGTTGTAGGATTTCATTCTTAGGGAGGATGACAAAGACTCTGCACCAACATCATTACCAGAGAAGAATAACGAGGACAAATATTTTGGAAAACAATATTAGCGAAGGGAACAAGAACCCGTCCTGGTTGAACAACAACTTCAATTATCTAAACCGGAGGTAAGAACTCATACACGTGAGACTCTTGAGGACACCTTAAATAGTGTGGTTAGCCAATTCATGCATGATCCAAGAGAAAGACACTTGCAAGCACTAAATATAATTATTTAGTACTTAAAAGTCTCTCCAGGGAAAGGATTGCTATTCAAAAAAGGGAAAAACTTATCCATGAAAATATGTTCTGATGCTGACTATGCAAGATCAATTGTTGATAGGAGATCCACCACAGGCTATTGCATGTTCCTGGGTGGAAATCTGGTGACATGGAGGAGCAAAAAACAAAATGTAGTTGCAAGATCAAGTGCAAAAGCAGAATTTAGAGCCATGGCTCAAGGGGTTTGTGAACTGTTATGGATGAAGATCACACTCCATGATCTCAAAATAAAATATGAATCTCCTATGGGTTTGGTGTGTGATAATAAGTTCGTCATCAGTATTGCACTGAATCTAGTTCAACATGACCGAACAAAGCACGTAGACTTTTCATTAAGGAGAAATTGGATAATGGTGTTATAGTCACCGAGTACATCCCTTCAATACTCCAATTGGCATATATGTTTACTAGCGGACTTCCCACAAAACAATTCAAAAATCTTACTTCCAAGTTTGGAATGATAGATATACATTCAACAACTTGAGGGGGAGTGTTGCATAATTAGGAGATAATTATTTCGTAATTAAGTGCAGATTTCATTCTCTATTTATTAGGATAGATTTGATATCGTTTAGTGATTTGATTTGATTTGTATAACTTTAATTATCTATTATCTAAATTGACACTGTAATCACATTTGTAAATACATCTCAAAAATATATTTAATCTATTTCTTTCAACTTTTTCATATAAAAAAGTTAAGACATAATGAAAATAACCTCTTTGGCAAAAGAAACAAAAAGTCCAAATCTACTCAAATCGGAGCCAGATGAGATGTCATATGCAACGTTGTCAAGATCGCGAGTTAACTTGCCGATCTTGCGTTTTTACGATCTTTTTAGGCAAAAACGAGTTGGATTGGAGGTGAGATCGGACCCTCTCTGGATCGGAGCGATCCAGTAATCCAAGGGTTGGATTGAACGATCCATGAGCTTCTGCGATCCATGACGCGGTCCAAAAAAAACCCTAATGCGTCGCTCGTGCTCGCCGCCGCCTTCGCGCACCACCGCAAACGCATGCTGTGACGTCGGCGAAGCATGAAGGAGCTGTGGCGGCGGCCGCGCGTAAGGAAGGAGGAGCTGCGACGGCACCGCGCATAAGGAAGGAAGAGATGCTGGCAGCACATGTCTAAATCTAAATTTTAAGAGACATAACTTTGGGCTTTTAACCTAATAAAACCTAATTCAAAATTTAAATATGAGATGTGCTCTGTTATGTGCAGCTGGAACCCTAAATAAAATTCACAGCTTAACCCTAAATAAAATTAACAGCTTACTCAAAATTAGATTTTTTGGGCCCATCTAAAAAATTACAATTATTTTCATCTCCAACACATTTTCTTATCCTAAATAAAAGTCATAGCTTACTAATTTGGACCGTTTAATGAATTATCTTATGTATAGAAACTTGAATAGTAACTCTTCCGAGTCGAATTACGATCTCCGAGTTACGAGTTTTTTTTCCCTCTCCGATCCGCCTCCGAGTTACGAGTTTGACAACATTGGTCATATGCCAGGGAATGGGCTTAGGAGGTTGTGACAACCCTGTTTGTGGCAGTGGAAACAAGGTTCCCAGGATCAAGAACTCTGATACCAAACTTACACTATGTAAGGAAACAAAGAATTATTTTATTCTTATCAACCATAACAATTACATTCCTATCATATTTGTCTGGAATAATCAAATCCTTTAAAATAAGGAAATAAAAAAAAAAAGACTTTGAAGACATTCTTTCCTAATTACTATGGAGATGTTAGGTATATTTTTTATCCTAATAATTTACTGTTTACAACATAAACATATGATAGGAACTTGGGTATTATGGATGTGTGTAAGTCTCTCATCAAATAGTATGGGATGCTCAAGGGTTGGTTCCTCAATTTATTGGGTACTTAACAATTGGTATCAAAGTTTGTTCACAATTGGTATCAGCTTTTATGAGTGGTATCATGATAGAAACTTGGTTACTGTGAAGCACGTAGTATAGGATGCTTAGTGGAGTATTAAGTGTTTGGTTCTTCCTCCTCAATTGCTAGCGTTTGAAGGTGGGTTTCCGAAGTGATTGAGTACTTATTGCCATATGAAAATGACATGTCAATGTTAAGTATCATGTGGTTTTATTTACGGACCTGTAGAATTGACATTGTCAAAGACACATGGTAAAATTGTTGAAGTTGCATCTCATAATGTGGTAAAATTGCTATTAGGATGGGTGGTGACACAATTTGAAAGAACGTGTGGTTATTGGGCATAAAATGAAAATATGGTCGAACTTAAAATATGGTACGTTTGATTTGATTTCCTTCCCTGAGATGCTGCTCAGATTCTTCTTACAAATATTTGCTTTGATCTATTTTTGGTTATTATTGTCTTTGCTCTAATTCTCAAATTGATGAGTTTCTTTGCAAATAATGATCTTTAGAGCATTCTTTTCCTTTGGTTATTTTCTTTAAATGTCTTCCTAATTCTATGTTGTTCTTTTGCAGTGCCAAAGGAAGATTTTGGCTTTGATATGGTACCATATTGCAACAAAAGATCTAATACTACTAGTAAATTTACTTATTTTGGACGAATGATAAAGGCAAGTAGTACATGCCTCTCTATGTAACTTGAATCCTTTCAATGAGCTTGCTTGCTGAGAAAGATATAATAATAGCGATACTGGACATGTTCTGTTGCTAATATTATATCCTCCTTTACAGGAAACACAACGCGCTAGACGGTCTGTTGCCAATGCATGTTCACCTGAAGGTTTGTTCCTATTTAATAGTAAAGGTTAACTCTAGAAGTAGATGAAACTCACTAGGTCCTTCTTCAAAAACCTTTTTGTTGCTATTAAGATATGTGTGGCTCTTTTCATATGATTGTCCATCTAATTCTATTAGGACATTGTAAATCATAGTTGTCAAATCAAAATATCAACGTTTAGGATTGGATGATTTTATCAATTTGACTACTTGATTTGTAAACAATTGGAATTGCATTCATGTACAATTTGACATCATGACATTGACATGGTAATATTGTTGGGGTTACATCTCAGCGAGTTATAAAAACGAAATTGCTATTTGGATTCCCTTTTTACTTATACATCCTCCTTTCATGTTTTTTGTAATTATTTTTCCCAAAAACACCCTCCCTAGAAATAAAATTGTGGAATGTATTTACACTCATTCACAGAAAAAGCGTTCAAAAGCCAACCTACACACCCAGACTCAGGTCCCTTTTACAAATTGTCCTTAAGCTTACTGAGTACTAATTTTTCTGAAGCATGCCTACTTCTGTCTTTTGTTATTTTGTTTCCTGTTCACTTATTCACAGCAAAGTGCAACCATCACACTCTTCTCTTAGGCAATGAACCCACAACACACACTCATTTTTTCCTCACCCCCTACACAGCTTTCTCTCTATTTACCAGAGGTCTAGACAGCTCAAGCACCATTGCCAAATAGTAACTTAGGCTTTTGGAAAACTAAACCATATCATGTAACAATATGACAACCTCTGGTGAACTGCAAATAATGTACTATCACAACACAGGTCCCATCCCTTATTATTGTTAGGGGCATATTTCTGAACCTATAATTAGATATGAAATTTTAGTAAATAAACCAAATAAAGAAATTTTTTAAATCATAAATAACTTGATAAACTTGAATTACCATTTCAAATGAGCTCTTATTATGCTCACACTCAGAGTCAACCTTAAAACTTGGATAGTAAAGCTCTTCAACTCTGGAGTTCATTCCCCAAACATCTCCCGTCATTCTCTAGGAAACGGTATTTTCCTACCATCCTTTTCATTTTCCACATAAGAAAGTCCTCCAGCATAATGAAAATCAACAAGTTGCAATTTATCTTTTTTCTTTTTGCAACATCCTTAACCAATCACCTTATGTATATATGCAACCCATCTTTCAATTTAGAATCATCATGTCTATAAAATTAGGTTCATAGTTTTAGGAGGAATTGAGGTAATAGGCTGCATGTAAAGGCTTGTGAAGTTGATTATCCCACCTTTCATCAATGATTTTCCACATAGTTTCATAACTAGATTCAATACCAACTATGCTCTATTAGAAATAATTTTACAAATAACTAATTAAATTTTAAAAGTGAGAAGATTTAAAATTTTTATCTTTTCTTAATATTATTAAAGTTTCATTTAATCTTCTCTTTTGCACAACCCATTGTGCAATTTATATTTGAATCCACCAATCTTAAGACCACCATGAAAAGCGCAACAACTTAGAGGCATTTTTGGTTACTTTCTTCCAAAATCGACTATCTAACCGCTGCCAGAGCCTTCATCTTTGCTGCTGCCGCCAATTGACCGGTGATTGGATTTGTCCTTATCATCTATGGCTTCTTCCATTCCCTCTTTCGCTGTCATTATGCCGGATCCGTCTATTTATTCTAATTATGTCAATGTTCATCTCTCCACTGACAAATTGGATGAAACTAATTATGACACTTGAGCTTCAGATATTAAATTATGACTTAAGAGCTGAGGGCTTAACTTAATTTCACAAATTTGATTTCGAAAGTGAGCCTGCCACCCACTTATATACTATAATTTGGTAATGTCTCTAGTTGATGTAAGTTCTCCAACATTAGTCATTGCAGAAAATGAGTACACAACCTTAAATGTTAAAACGAGCACTAGTCTGCAAAGCAAGTTGTATAGCAGAGACTTTATTTGATGGTATATAAAATGCTAATTTGAGGTTCTTATTTATTAGGTTTTTCTCTATCCTTACTATGTTCATATAAACAGATATGAGCCTTCTTCATTGACCTGTATTGTACACCCATATCAACCTTGACTTTTATTTAGGGTAAGGGTAGTAGTTATTTATATTTTTATGGGGATGTTCCATAATATGAATCGTCTTACCTTTTCCTTATACTTTGTTTATAGTCAGTTGTCATGACAGAAGAATGGAAGAGAGGGATCTTGAAGGAACAAAAAATATGTGTATGATATTGATTACAAATATAGATAAAGAGTTGTGTCCATCTACAGTTACAGAGTTCTTACGAAGACATACTTCTCTATCAGTCAGAGTCTTCATTTTTCCAAGTTTGTCAATGGAGGTATATACTAGGGGAGCCATTATGGTGCATTCTGAAAAAGAGTTCCAAGAGCTGTGTGACGTTTTGAATAATCCCAACTGCATCATAACATCTTCAACTGGCAGGTATTCCTCATGTATAGCTCTTAAATATTGATGTCTTGCGCACAATCTACTATGGTTTTCATTGTTTGTTATTGTGTTGTATCAACTTAACGTTGAAACCAGGCTTGTCAATTTCTTTTTTAAATTTGCAGTAATTGTTTTAATAATTTAACCATCAGTTCTTACAAAATTGTATATACTAATTTAGTAAAACTGTTTTTATATTCTGTTTAAAATTAATCTATTCATTGTCGTTTTTAGGCCTTGGGTGATACTTGAAAAACTAGTGGGATTAAAAAATATAAAAGCATCAATAGGAGCATTGGTGCATATATCAGAGGTAGGTTTCACACCCGAATTTCTTTCCTTTCACAGAAAGAATATTGTATAGCTTTGTAGGGGAGTGTGATAATCTATTAAGGCTAAAGGGGCAACCATGATCAAATTCAGAGACCAAGAAAATAAGTCTTTCATTGTAATAGTTTCATTACCTAATTAGATAAATTTTTTTATGAGTATTTATTGGAAAAGAAAATAAGAAGGAAAAAAAAAACCTTTTTCTTATCAGTTTATGTATGAGCAAATTTGTAAAAGTTCTTTCATACTTTTTTTTTTCTTTAAAAGTTGTAAAGAAGCATTCAAGAGAAATAGGAAAAATTTGTATTATTGATTGAAAAAGTGTTATTACAGAAGAGGTGATTCTCTGTGTCTAACCAAAAATGAAAATCCCCCGTGACCTCCCTGTTTAGGCCTGTATACAAATTTATTTTAGGCAAATGTTTTCTTTTACCTTACAGATTGGTTAATCTTGATGTCACTAATTCCGAAATTAAAGATAAAAAAGATGCAGGAAGAAACTATGTGGTGGAGGAAGAAACTGTCTTATTTGTATCCAGAATCTTACTTCAGAAAGTTGTTTATGTGCAGTGATAACAATCCACATAGGCTACATGTTTTCATTGTTTTATTCTGCAGAATATATTGCAGGAAGAAAAGAAGGGAAGGAGAAACAATTTGAAGATTGTAGATTCAGGAACTAAAGAATTCAAGATAGCTAGTATTATGAGGGATTTGTTTTGGGCATTTTCTGAGCACCAAGAAAGGTTGCAGAAGAGGCTTGCAGTTGAGGAGAGAAGGATATTTGCAGCTAATCAACAACTTGCTTAAATGTTTGTCCTTCACTTCTTACTATTTTTTGTGCTCATATATGTAAATATAACTACTACAAGCCTATGCTCTACTTTCTTCTTCTAAAACTGTTGGGATTATATTCTAAAAATTCTGCAAAAGAAAATGTGGAGTGGATTGTGTTCTAGAAATGAATATTTGAAATAGAATTTGAAAATCAAAATTCCATAAAAATTCAGAATTCAAAAATTGTGTTCAAGGAAGAAAGATTTCCAGAAAACAAAATTTTGAAAATGTATTCTGGAAAAGGAATTTTGAATTCAAAAAATGGGGTTAGGATCAAATTTGAAGGGTGTGTAGTAATTGGGTTGTTTCTTCGTGCACATTCATAATTTCTCTTGTAGGTTAGACGAAAAGATTATTTTATTTTTTAAAAATTCATCTCAAATTTTACAATAAATTAGGATTCTATAATCTAAAATATGTATTTTGAATTATAATCTTCAAAATATTTTTGGATCTAGAAATACTTATCAAATTTTATAATTCAAAAATAATTTTTGGAATCCATAATCCAAAATATATTTTGTAAGAGAAACTTATTCTAGATTATAGAATATGAAAATATATTCATATTCTATAATTTGAAAAAATATTAATAAAAAAATAATTGTTCCCATCGGTTGACCAGATTGTGCTTCGTGCGTAGCTAAGACTCGCGTATCAAGGACTCCTTCGTCTTGGCTCCAAGTCCCCACCTTTAGCTGCTGTGAGTACCTGAAAAGAAGTGAACAAAGGGGCGCCCTTGCGGCCGTTTGTACTCCGACGATCAAGTCAGCTAGCGAGAAACATCAAAGAACGCACCTCCGTATTGGAGCACCGTGAATGGATGCTCTGAAGGTGGTAAGATAACTGAGTAGTTGATTTCTCTCTAATTGCCTGTGCGTACAGTGGGTTCGCAAGCAAGCAACTAGCGTGTGTAAAACTGAAACTGGATCTGAATCCCCTGTCTCAAACGTCTAAAGCCTCTTTTAAATGTCTAAAGCATTCAAAGCGTCTTAAAGTGCATTTAAAGTGTCTTAAAGCGCATTTAAGGCTTTTAAAAATCTTTAACGCATTTAAAACGTTCAAAGCATTTAAAGCGTTTAAAGTGCTTTAAAGCGTTTGAAACGTAAACTGAATAAAAACGTACCTTAGCACTTATATACCTTGATGTTTCGATGCTTACTGCCACGTGTTCTTCTGACTTGATCACTATTCTATGTGGAGGGCCTTACAGCGCCGTAACCCAACTTGGGGATATTCCATCGTGTAAGTCCTCATTCCTCGAAGTGCATCTGGCGCAAGGGGTGACTTTTTGGGTGCCAACTCATGCGCCCCAGCCTCTAGTCACTCGCCCTGGGAGTGTATCTACCTTCCTCTCGTACCACGTACATGGTTCGCCCCTGGCGTGGCCCTCTCATGGGTCGTATCTGATGGCAAATTCATGGAGCTCTTCTCGGAATCATGTGAAAAATGGTGCGGAAGCTATGGATGTAAATGTGCAAGATCCTCCTAAGAGCTATGGTGATCTTGAAGGTGCATGATGTGTATGGAAGTAGGGAGGTTCGGCCAGCCCTATGGTAGGTGATGAAGGTGAAGATTAGATCCTAGAAACTAGGGAAAAGCAAAGTATGGCACAATGTTGGCAGCATAACTTTACTCTCATTAATCTTCCAAATACAAGTGATAGACATCTCCTTTTATAGGCTAAGGAGGCCGTAATTCTTAAGCTAAGTGCAAATGAAATGCTAGCTAAATGTAATGTAAATGTGAAGCACATGGGTGCACATGGCACATGGGTGCACATGGCACATGGGTGCACATGGCACATGGGTGCACATGGTCCTTTATTAGTAAAGGCTTCTAGAAACCTTTAGCTAATCAAGGTTAATGCTTCCTTAATTCTAATGTGAAGAAAATTAAACAATTGTCCACATGGTTATGCTATTTACACCTCATTTAAAGCTAAACTACACTTCATGGGCCTTCACGGAATATGTGCTATTAGGCCTTTTCCCATTCATAGCTTGATCCAAGTCTTCTTGTTCTAGACGCTCTTGACTTGGCTCTTGCCTTTCATGGAAGGTTGTGCTTGGCCCTCTTCCATCATCCCCTCCCTCTTGAAAAGGATTTGTCCTCAAATCCAATGCTTTTTCTTCAACTAGGGGGATGAGTGTGGCTGGATGGTGTCCATCATCTCCTCCTTCTTGAGAAGATCTATCCTCAGATCTTCAGGCTTGATCTCGGATAGCAGCCTCTTGCTTTGAGAACTAGGAGTGCCCTCCCGGGTCAAACGTGTACTTACGGAAATCATCAAATAAAGCAGAGGTGTTAGTTTGAAAATTAATTTCACTAAGTTACCATTTTTGGTTTTCTTTTTTGTTTGGCAACTTTTTACAATATTTCTTTTTTGATTGTTGTATGTGTTCTCTAATCATCTTATGCATTTTAAAATTTTCAATTGTGGTTACTTTCTCCTTAGTCACAAATCCTATAGGAGATGGTAACAACTCAAAAGAAGAAAGATGATTTAGCCCACATACAACCTCAAAAGTAGAAATATAAGTAGTTTTGTGAACTACTTTATGGTGTGCATGCTCATCTCTAGAGTTGTGTTTGTCCTTTATGATTATTCTAGGCATAGTAGAAAGAGCTAGATTTTCAAATGTATTTTGACCATGCCTTTGAGGATGATAAGAATTTAAAGTGTACAACTTAGTTGCAAGTTTTCCAAAGAGAATCCTCAAATCATGGTTTGTGAAATTTGGAGCTCTATCCAACACTATGCTTGAGGATAAACCATGAAGATGTATCACTTCTCTATAAAAGAGTTTATCCATGAAAATCGAATCAAATCCTTTTGTTGTCCTAGGAAGCTCTAATATGAAGTTTGTGTCTTCCCAATGATCATTTACAAAAGGTGAAGGAGTATAAAGTTCTTGAAACATTGCCTTAGGCATATTTGTAAAACTAGAAATGTATCTAAGGTAATGTCTTTGAACTTCTTTTCTCATGGGCGACAAAAGTTTTCCCTTTAAAAGCTCTAGAGTTTTATCAACTCTATTTTGTCTCATGAGTTCTCCTTCATGAAGACTTTTTCTCTTATGTGTAAAGATAGTCTCGTTGTTACAACCATTGTTTATGAGAATTTGTACACTTTGCAATGGTTGTCTCAATAAGACATGACAAGTTTCTTTAGGCACTACTTCACATAAAAATTTGTTTTTGTAGATGGTTATAGATAACTTGACATTCACTTGGTGATATCCTAGCACATATGAGAAATAATCTATTTTATCTTTATCTATGCAAGCTTCTTTTAAAGACTTTTTTTTTTTTGCTTATGCTTGCAAGTGTTCCTTTACAAGAGGTAAGGCTAGGTTGTTCAACAAGAAGCATGTTTTCAAGGGTATTTTCAATGTGCTTGCCTTGTTGAATGACCTTGTGGGAAGGAACACTCTTCTCCCACGCCTTTTGTTTCACAAGGTTTTCTTTCTCTTCTATTTTTACATTTTCATCACTCTCACTAGCTTCTTTTTCTTGGCTACTATTCTCGTCTTTGTCCCTTAAGATCATAGATCTTTCATTGGAACATTGAGATGCTAATTGATCATTGCCAAGGTATTCTAAACATGGAATTTCTCTAGCTTGAGTGTGAGAGATATGCTTGGTTAGGTTGTTCTAGAGATGGTTCTTGTATATGTTCTTCCCCTCTATGGAACTCGTCCTTGTCATAAGATACATAGTATGAACTTTGTTTTTGACTTGATTGTTTTCTCAAAATTTGTTTTTCAACTTTAATGCTAAGTTGAATCAAGTCATTTAAATCTCTATAAGGTAAAAGTTCAACTTTGTTTCTTATCTTAAGTTTGAGACCACTTAGAAACCTAGCTATGGTGGTATGGTTGTCCCCGTTAATCCTTGCCCTCTCACTATATGATATCATCTTTTGCCAATATTCTTCTACACTCATATCTTTTTGATGAAGTCTTTGGAGCTTGTCCATCAACTTTCTATTGTAATGTGAGGGAATATGGCGACATCTCAAGGCTCCTCTAAGGTCATTCCAAGATGTAATGGGAGGGTCCTTGTGGAGATGTCTCTCTCTTTTTAGGGCATTCCACCAATACATAGCATCACATTGAAAACTTAAGGTAGCTAAGGGTACTTTCTTTTCTTCACTCACATGGTTGTAAGCAAACAATTGCTCTACCCTCATCTTCCAATATAGATATGTTTCTAGATCTTCTTTTCCATAGAAATGAGGTAGCTCTACCTTAACTTCCTTTAGGTTTTCTTGTCTCTCTTTTCTAGCTCTCCTAGGGGATGGTTGATGATATTCATTTGTCCTAAGACTTTCTTCCCCAAGATAATCATGATGTTTAGAGCTAGATGCATGAGAATTTAATTTTTTTGAATATTGAGACTTCTCTTCCTTGGCTTTAGTCAACTCATTGATTTTAGTCTCATTCTCCAATTGTCTAAATGAAATCAATTGCACAGCTTGTGAGACTTCTCTCAAAAGAGTTTTCAAAGATTTTACTTCACTTTCAATAGACTTTGCAGAATGAGAAGAAGAAGACATGACTAGAGCTTTGTGTGTAGAAGTATTTTACCTTGAGAAAATTTAGGAAAGTCAAAGAAGGTAGTTTTCTAGGTAAGGGAGGTGAGTCACAGTGGACTACTTAAGTACCAAGCCTTTGCCTTAGCCAAAAACTATCCCTCAATGTCTTCACACAAAGCTTTCTCTTAGTAAACCACTTAGAACACAATTAAGTTGAGAAATCAAATTATAATGCAAGAAAACAATGCAAGCTAACTAATTACCCTAGCAAGACGAATTAACAAAGCTTAAACAAGGCAATCACAAATGAAAAGCGTAGCTAATTAGGCAAGGAAATGTAATTAAAAACAATTAACAATTGCTAATTAGAAAACTCTACACTAGTCGGCCCTAGGTGAGGCTTCTTGGACACTTGGAGCCCTTGAAGACACACTCACCGTCTAATCACGTAATTAAAGAAGTAATTAACACAAGTTAAGTTGCAAAGAAAATTAAGAAAACTTCCTTTGTTGATCTTTTTTTTGTTTTTGCTATTGGCACTTCCTTGGTTGTCTTTTCTTGTTGGGCCCTCCAAATGTTTGTGGTTTTTTGAGAAGTATTTGTTTCTGCCTTTGCATTTGTTCCCCTTAGAATTAAGGACTTAATTCTCCAATTCCAGCACCTATCAAGAAGACTAGACCTTACTCAAGTCAAATTTCCACTCAAATAAGCACCAATTGAGAATGAATTCCAACACCAAATTAAGAGGCCAAAGAATGAAAGCAAGAAACAATTTAATTGGAAAAACAATACCATACAAATAGAGTTAGATTGTGACAACTAGAAAGAGTTCCAAGAAATATTAGACAAGCAAATAAAGGTACTCAAATAAAGGTAGGCACACAAAATGAATCCTAAGAATAGCAATAGAATAGATTTCAAAATCAAAAAACAGTACCACTGGAAAATTGTTGTGGGCCAGAGAGTGTGATTTTCCCCGATTTATGATGAGCTTCCCTTCTAAGATTTGCCTCTGAAAATTTATATGAAAAATATTCAAGATCTTAACTAAAATCTGGCGTTGGTTTCACTCCAAACGCATGAACCAGTTTTTTTTAATAAATTTTTCAAATTCAGTGTTCAGTTACGCCAACTGTAGCGCCAAGATTTGCACACTGTTTTTAAAATATTTATCATTTTTTTTCTATTGACTCTTTTGAGCTGATTCTTTTTTTGTCTTTTCTGTAACACCTCAATCTTGCATAATCCAGAGAATCAGAAATTTCCTATGTGGGAAAATAAGTTTCTTAAACAAAACAGCCAACACAGAGTTATGTAAAACAGGAGATTCTGTAAAAACTGGAAAAAACAGCAAGATACCAAAAGACAAACACAATGGAATTGATGAAAAAGAAATTTGTGTAGATCTAAACACAAATATGAACTCAAGCTAAAAATAAAAGGCACCAAAAGATCAAAAACACAGAAGATTCAAATCAAATATTTAGACCAAAATCAAGAAACAAATAAGCCAAACAAAGTACCACTATGATTTGATGACATTTTGGAAAAACATGACTAGACAAAACACATATAGATTCAAAAATTAAAAGACTCAAAGATCATAAAATGAACCAAATAAAATTGCAATAAAGACTCAAATACCTAAAATAAAAACAGCAACTCAAAGGTGTATGGAATCCTACCAAAAATTGCACAAGGATTGCTCAAGATCAATTGAACAAAGTGCACCGATTGGATTTTCCAAATAGCACACCAAAACAAAGCAAAAATTAAAAACAGCAAGACAAATATAGAAACAAGATGAACAACATGAAATAAAGAAGAACTCAAAATGAAAATGACCAAGAACTACTCATCTTTGAAGAACCTATGCTCATGATACCAAATGATGGCAAATTCATGGAGCTCTTCTCGGAATCATGTCAAAAATGGTGCGGAAGCTATGGATGTAAATGTGCAAGATCCTCCTAAGAGCTATGGTGATCTTGAAGGTGCATGATGTGTATGGAAGTAGGGAGGTTCGGCCAGCCTTATGGTAGGTGATGAAGGTGAAGATTAGATCCTAGAAACTACGGAAAGCAAAGTATGGCACAATGTTGGCAACATAACTTTACTCTCATTAATCTTCCAAATACAAGTGATAGGCATCTCCTTTTATAGGCTAAGGAGGCCGTAATTCTTAAGCTAAGTGCAAATGAAATGCTAGCTAAATGTAATGTAAATGTGAACGACATGGGTGCACATGGCACATGGGTACACATGGGTGCACATGGTCCTTTATTAGTAAAGGCTTTTAGAAACCTTTAGCTAATCAAGGTTAATGCTTCCTTAATTCTAATGTGCAGAAAATTAAACAATTGTCCACATGGTTATGCTATTTACACCTCATTCAAAGCTAAACTACACTTCATGGCCCTTCACGGAATATGTGCTATTAGGCCTTTTCCCATTCATAGCTTCCAAGTCTTCTTGTTCTAGACGCTCTTGACTTGGCTCTTGCCTTTCATGGAAGGTTGTGCTTGGCCCTCTTCCATCAGTATCTGTCCCAGGGGTCTCCTAGAGGTGGCGTGGGTACTTCACAAGTCAGGTTACTCCTCACTGATACTGGGAATATGGCCTTGAAGCCACCTTTCACTTCTCTTTATTACTGTTCTGAGGTACTGAGGCCCCTCGTGGTGTCGCCCCCTCCATGGTCTTTCCTACCCGTGGGTATCGGGAGGTGACACCATCGATGCCTTAACCTGGTGACGCCTTAACTTGGCGACGCATACACCTGACGACGCCTTAAGCGGTCAACCTGTTGACTTTCTTCCCTGGGCTCCCTGGATGGGTCCCACCATATGTTTGACTTTGACTTTGGTCAACACCCGGGGACGAGACGGTACACAAGCCCCCCAGTCTTGAGCTAACACTTGTTTCAGCAAAAAGACTAAGGCCTCGCCCTATTACCCACGTGGCATTCCCTTGAGCAGTTGACGTGACATTCTCTGAGCAGCTGACATGACATTCTCTGTGCTGAAGATGTGACGTTTTAAGTTGCTCGTTAATCTCTTGACACATGGCACGATCCTACGGCTGGGGATGAGTGCCGCTAGCGCTTCTTCAAGTTAACGTTATAACCTTTCGCATTAACTCTTTCGCATTCTCTCTACTGTTCATCTTCCAAAACTTTCTCGGCAACCTTCGCTCTCTCTTTCGTGCTTCCAACCTTCATCCGATCAGATATTCAAAATGTATGATTTTTCTCCTTTGATGACTCTTTCCCTTTACTGTATTGCTCTTATAACTCCCTGGGACTGCTTATATTTTTGGCATTTGTGTTCTTCTTCCTCACTCCTCTGTTTTCCCCTTTCTGAGCTTCTCGCGTGGGGTAGGGTTTTTCTAGGGTTTTCTCTTCCCCTTTCTAACTTAACCCCTTTTGCTAAACCTTTTTCCTTTCTTCCTTCTTCAGCTTTTTCATCAAACCATGGTGCGTACAAAAGCAACCGCCAATCCACCACCCCCAGGGATCAACTATAGGGCTCACTACCCCTAGGCTTCTGACGAACTCTTAGCCGAATGCTCGACTCTAACCACCGTTGAAGACGTGGAGAACCATCTGGGTGACCCACGTTTTTACAACTTCAATGCCTTCTCCAGCAGACACGACTCCGACATCTCCGTTCGTCGCGCCACCCCTGGGGAGCCGGTCTGCGTGGACTATAGGTCCAACTGCGGGAAGCCCTTTTTCTTCCTCTACCAGACGATGTTCAAACGAACCGGTCTGCGCCTTCCCTTCTCCGGCTTCGAGAGGGAACTACTCACTGAAATCAACGTAGCCCCTGCCCAGCTACACCCCAACAGTTGGGCATTCATTAGGGCGTTTGAAATCCTGTACGGGTACTTGGGCCTGCTACCCTTAGTAAACATCTTCCTCCACTTTTTTGAAGTGAAGAAGCAAGGGAAGAGCCTCTGGGTGAGCTTCTCTGGGGTCGCCGGAAGGATAATCCTCACCCTCTTCCAGAACTCCTACAAAGGGTGGAAGGGTCAGTTCTTCGGGGTGTGCTGCACAAAACGTGACCCCACAGCCCTGGATGGCTTCCCCTTGTACTGGGTGAAAGAGCCAAGGCTGATTAAGACCAAGTCCCTAGACGAACTACCCTCTGCTGATAGAGAGGTATGTGTGGCTCTAGCTAGAATGGGAATTGTCTTCAACACCGCGGAGCTCATTGCTCGTGAGTTTGATGCGGACGCCCTGTCTCAGTACTTTGGTAGGAATTTGCGCCTATACTTGTCTTTTTTATCTTTGCCCTTTAATGTGCTTTCTCTTATTTTGTATGTGTTGTTCATCTGCCCCAAACTTCTATGTGTAACTATGTGTATCTGACGCTTCATGCTTAACTGGTATTGGCTCTAATCCTTTGTTCTTTTGCTTGTCTCGGTGCAGCCTCAGTGATGGACTCGTCGAGGCGTCTTGCTCTGGCTAAGGCTTTGAAAGCTCGCACCAAGGCGACTGCCGCGAAAGCTGTGGCTACTAATACCCCTATGACTGAACAAACCCCTTCAGAACCTCCACAAAGTCCAACTTCTCCACCTACCGCCCAAACAACCAACTCACCCCACACCCTCCAAACACCTAACTCGCCCCCTCCAATCGCTGCAGTCCCACTGGCTGCGGCCCACACCTTTACCCCAACCCCCCTTGACAAGGGCAAGGGCGTTCTTGTCGTCCCCTCCGATGACGAAGGCTCAGGCGAGGGCCAGGTCTTCAATAGGAGGAGGACTAATAGGGTCATCTCCTCACGATCTGCATCCCCCCAACGTGGAAGGTTTCCAAGGGACAACCCTCCTAGCGCCACATCTCCCACGCAACAACTGGGCCAAGAGGAGGGGGCATAATCTGCGCCGCCATCGACACAAGCACCCACCGCTCAAGCAACTGCCCCAGAGACCTTAGAAATCCCCCCCGCAATCATGCAGCTAATGAGGGGGTTCAATGAGAGGTCGCCGGGAAGCTCTTCTGGCGAGGCCAAGAAGAAAGGCATGCCCTACTACATGGGGGCCTTCCTTGCCATTGCTCTCGATTGGCGCGCACAAGCAAAAGCCAAGGCCATCGAGATGCAAACCCTTCAGGCTCTTAAGCGAGAGGTGGCCACCCTGAAGGAGGAGAAGCTGAAACTCGCACAACTCTGGGAGCAAAAGAAAAACGCCTACAAAGCTTCTTTGATGGAGACCCATAAGGCGATGGAGGCAGCCAACCTGAAGCTGCACGAGGCTGGTCAGAAACATGCTGACCTTCTGGGCTCCATGGCTTCTCTGGAGGCGGAGGTCGCTGAACTGAGGGTGGCTGCTGAAAACTCCAAGGTCCTGGGGGCAAAGCTGAGCGAAACTGAGGAGAAGCTAGCTGCGAATATTGAAGCTCTCAACCTTCTCCAAGCTGAAAATGGCAAGCTCCAAGCTGAAGTGAACAAGCTTCAAGTGGAGAAGGAATTCCTGGACAAGTAGCTAGCCTCCCAGAACTCCAAGATCGAGGAACTGGAGAAGTCCAACCAGGAACTCATCGATGACATGGCGAGCACATTTGAGGAGGGATTTAAAGAGGCTCTGGCCCAAGCCACGTGCGAAAACCCAAAGATCAATACCTCAAACTGCGACCCTGGCAACCAAATCGTTGATGGAAAGGTGGTGCCCCTTGACCTCGGGGAGTGAGCAGTTCTTAATAGATTTCCATCTTTTTTGTAAATTTGTACATACAATATTTGAACTTGTCTGTAATTCTGACACCGAACCTTATTTATTTAAATGCCATTTGGATGCTATCTTTAAATTCTTGTTTGCTCTTAACTTTTCTTGCACCTTTATCTACTTCTGCTTTCTTGACTATATCAAAGGTGTTACCTTCGATGCCTCTCTTCATGGCTTCGCCTTTAACTCTTTAGGTAGCACGTGACTTTCTTTCTTACTCTTCCTTTCTAAGTCGTGATGCATACCCTTCTCTCGATCTTTTCGCTTCAAACTTCACTTGGCCTTCGTATTTGCGAGGAATCTACCTCATGAAGGCATCGCCTGCCTCGTCGTCGCCCAAAGGCATAGGAGGACTTAACTTCGTGTCTCATCATCACTCAAAGGTGAAAGAGGACCTCTCTTGCCTTTACGGCCTTTGATAACTCGTGCTCTTCACTCTTCTTCTTATTACTCTTCGATCTTCTTTTTCCTCTACAACTTGCAAAAGTTTCAACTTGCTCTTCGCTTTCTTGAATCCCAAGGCGCTTACTGCCAAAGGTATTGCTAGCTTTGTCATCACTTAGGATGAGAAAGGGTCTCGTCTCTTCTATGGCCTCGACATCGCCCAAGGGCGAGGGAGGGCTCTATCTCTTCCTATGTGGCCTCGACATCGCTCGAAGGTGAGGAGGGCTTATCTTATCTGTACTGGGTGTCCACGCTCGAGGAGAGACCTGCTGAACGCAAGGTCGTATCGTCCTCATCATGTCTAAACACTTGGGACAAAAGTCGCGCTTTGGTGCCCACGCCCGTGGAGAGGCTAATTACAACAACGTTGTATCGTCCACGGGGTGTCTAAACACCAAGGCAACTTAGCCCTTATCTCTGCGCGCTTGGTGCCCACGCCTGAGGAGAGGCCTGCCTGGGGGTAGTGCCGTTTCATCCTCAGGGTGTCTAAAAATGCCAAGGCAATCAGTGTTCTTGGTGCCCACGCCCAGGGAGAGGCGTGTCGGAAACATCGCCGTATCGTCCCTGATGTGTCTAAACTCCAAGATGACCGGGTATTTTGGTGATTACGCCTAAGGAGAAGGTTTCCCGAAGGATGGCACTTCTCCTTTATTGCGTGTATCTGCACCAAGTGACCTAGTTCTCCACTGCTCCGAAACTTCTCACTGTCTGATGCCCACGCTCGAAGGAAACGCCCCCCGCCACTTCCTTGCGAGGTGTCTAAACATCAGACACCGAGGCTAGCTATTCCTACTTGAGGAGGGGGCATCCCGAAGGAATCCCTTAACCCCTGCTCAGGGACTAGACACCCGGATTTTAACTTTACTGTACGTACCTTGCTAATGTGTTGATCTCTGCGCACGAGCATGTGCTCCCTTTACTTGCTTTGATTTTGACGCCCGCTCCCTTATCTGGCGATGCCTTCACCTGGTGACGCCTACCTTAGGCGATGCCTTGAGTCTTTGTCTTTTGTTTCTTAATCTTTGCTCTTATACTGTGTGAAAGGGAAAAACTGAGACAAAGTTTCTTGAACTTCTTTTTTACTTGGGTGACCTCATTAAAAAACTCCCGAGAGGGAAAAAGAGTGTACCCTTTACAACTATGTGTTTCATAACTTTCAACTGAAATAAAATTTTAAATTAGCCGCATTCCAGCTGCGTGGGATGGGGCCCCCTTCTAGAGTCTCTAACTTGTACGAACCATTTCCCTTGGCTTCGGTTATTTTGAAGGGTCCGGTCCACTTGGGAGACAACTTGTTCTCCAACTCGTAAGGATGAGCCTTTCGCATGACCAAGTCAGCTACTTGGAACTGTCGCGGCTTTACCTTAGATCTATACTGATGCTCCACTCTCCTCTTCACAGCTTCAGCCTTTATCCTCGCTTCTTCTCTGGCCTCGTCTAACAGGTCCAGATTCACCTTTCTTTCTTCGTTGGATTCTTCTGCCACAAAGCTTAAGAAACGCAGAGAACTCTCGTGGATCTCTGTTGGGATCATGGCATTTGACCCGTATACTAGGCTGAAAGGCGTCTCCATGGTGGAAGATTGAGGCGTGGTGTGGTAAGCCCACACGATCCTTGGTACTTCTTCTGCCCATGCCCCTTTAGCTTTCTCGAGCCTTCGCTTCAATCCCCTCAGCAAAACTCTATTTGCTGACTCTACCTGCCCATTCGTCTGGGGGTGTTCGACTGATGCAAACACCTGCTTGATTCCTACTTCTACACACAGCTTCCCCAACTGTTGGCTCGCAAACTGAGTGCCATTATCTGAGATGAGACACCTTGGCACCCCGAAACGAGACACAATGTTCTTCCAAACAAAGTGTTGTACCTTGTGCGCAATGATCTGTGCCATTGGTTCTGCCTCTATCCACTTCGTGAAGTACTCGATGGTGACTATCAAATACTTCATCTGCCTTATCGCCAGAGGGAAAGGCCCCAGAATATCGATTCCCCATGTTTGGAAGGGCCATGGGCTGTAAATCGATCTTCGTTCCTCTGGAGGTGCCTTATGCCAGTCTGCATGCATTTGGCACTGCTTGCATCGCTGGGCGTATCTTACACAATCCTCCCTCACCGAAGGCCAACAAAACCTTGCGCGAATCACCTTGGAAGCTAATGATCATCCCCCCACGTGGCTTCCGCAAATCCCCTCGTGAAGCTCTGACATGATCCTCGTACACTCGTCGCCACTCACACATGTCAGAATTGGATGCGTGAACCCATGCCTAAATAGCACTCCATCAACAAGGGTGTACCTTGCAGAGTTCTTCTTTATCCTCTTTCCTTCTCCAGGCTCTACTGGGAGAACCCCATCTGCAATGTATCGCCTATAAGGCGTCATCCACGTGTCGCCTTCCTTCAAGGCACATACTTGCACACACTTTTCTTCTTCGGGCAAGGCCGCATAGGTGTTGATGCGGGGTGTTCTCGTCGTATCTTGAATCAAAAAGCGATGGCTCTTTGGCTTTCCTCTTGCTGCGCTAATGTGAAGAACGTCCACCCTGTTGTCTGCCACAAACTTTCGCGGCGTTTTGAGCATCTCTTGGATGACCGTCCTCTGTCTTCCCCCCTTGCCTGAGCTGGCCAGCTTGGCGAGCAGGTCAGCTCTGGCATTTTGCTCCCTTGGGACATGCACCAGCTCAAAAGCGGCGAAGGCTCCCTTTAACACTTCGACGTACCTTAAGTACGCAGCCATCTGTGGATCCTTTGCTTGGTACTCCCCTGTTACTTTCCCTGTAATCAACTGGGAATCACTCTTCGCCAAGAGACTTTGAGCGCCCATTTCCTTGGCCAAGAGCATTCCAGCAATCAGCACCTCGTACTCAGCTTGGTTATTGCTTTCCTTGAAGGCGAAACGTAAGGCTTGCTCGATCAACACCCCATTAGGCCCCTCCAAGACTATTCCAGCACCACTTCCCTGTTGGTTGGAGGATCCATCCACTGTGATCCTAACTCCACTTCCTAGGGGGCATTTCCTGGTGAGAGCTCTAGGACAAAATCTGCGTAGACTTGCCCCTTGATGGATCCCCTGGGTTCGTAATGGATGTCAAACTTCGACAGCTCCACTGCCCAGCGAACCATCCTTCCGGCGACGTCCGACTTCTGTAGTACCTTCTGGATGGGGAGGTTCGTCATCACCACTATTGTAAAGTTATGAAAGTAGTGACGGAGCCTTCTAGCTGAGAATACTACCGCCAGCACCGCCTTTTCCAACGACTGGTATCTTGTCTCGGGGCCTTGCAAGACCTTGCTTACGAAGTAGATGGGCCTCTGTACCTGGTCTTGCTCTTGGACCAACACAAAGCTGATGGCCCACTCTGTTACTGCAATGTACAATCGAAGAGGGACGCCTGCCCGTGGCTTGCAAAGCACCGGTGGCATCGCCAAGTACTCCTTCAACTTGAGGAATGCTGTTTCGCACTCATCTGTCCACGCAAAACAGCTATTCCTCTTGAGGCACTGAAAGTAGGGGTGGCCATTCTCACCTCCAGCAGATACGAACCTTGATAGAGCTGTCATCCGCCCAGTCAACTGCTGCACCTCTTTCACTAAAGTTTGGCTCCTCATGGCAATGATAGTTGTGCACTTATCAGGGTTCGCCTCTATCCCCCTCTAGGTGAGCATAAATCCTAAGAACTTCCCCGCCTCGACGCCAAAAACGCATTTTTTCGGGTTTAACTTGAGGCGGTACTTGGCTATGGTGGCGAACAGCTCCTCCAGGTCATGGGGGTGTCACCCTCTTTCTTGAGAGGTCACCACCATGTCATCAACATAGGCGTGCACGTTTCTTCCCAGCATGGGTGCAAGGACCTTGTCCATTAGTCTCTGGTAGGTGACGCCTGCGTTCTTCAGCCCAAACGGCATCACCTTGTAACAGTAACTGCACGCCTCCGTTATGAACATCGTTTTGCTCTCATCCCTTGGATGCATTTTTATCTGATTGTACCCTGAAAATGCGTCTAAGAAACTCAGCATCTTGCACCCTGAGGCGCTATCCACCAATGCGTCGATGCTAGGTAAGGGGTACGAATCTTTAGGAAACGCCTTGTTTAGGTCCGTGAAGTCTACACACATTCTCCACTTCCCATTCGCCTTCTTCACCAAGACGACGTTGGCCAACCACTAAGGGTATTGTATCTCTCTGATGTGTCCAGCACTTAGCAATTTCTGCGTTTCTTCCTTCACGACGAGGCACCTCTCTTCGTTGAACTTCCTCTTCCTCTGTCGTACAGGGCGAACCTTGGTGTCCATGGTGAGGTGGTGGCACAAAAAATCTGGGTCGATGCCTGGCATGTCTGCGGCGGTCCACACGAATGCATCTAAGTGGCGTGAGATCATTGCTGCCACTTCGTCTTGTTTTTCCTGGCTTAACAAGCGTCCCAGCTTGAATATCTTGCCACCAATCTGCCTCTCTACCACGTTGTCCACTGGTTGGGGTCGCCTATCTCGCATGCTCTCTGCACGAGACTCATTTCCGCGATCTTCTTCTATAGGCGTCGCCCTATCGGGTGCTTCAGGCGTCACCTCCTCTGACGCCTCTTCCATGGGCATGGCCTCCCCGTGTGCTTCTTCTAAGGGCGCATCTTCTTTGGGCGTCGCCTCCACGTGTGAGGCCTGAGCAGGCGTCGACTCCGCGGGCGTCGCCTCTTCCAAGGGCTCTACCTCCATTGGCGTATCCGAAACAGGCGATCGTTCAAGTACCATGTACACGCCTCTCTTTGTCTTCAAGCTATTTTCATAGCATTACCGGGCCTCTTCCTGATCAGATTTGATCATGATTACCTTGCCACTAAGATCTGGAAGCTTCATCTTCATGTGGCGGGTGGAGGCCACTGCTCTTAGCCTATTCAGCGATGGTCTTCCCAACAAGATGTTGTAGGCTGAATTGACATTCACGACTAGATACCGGATGCTTTCGGTACGCGACGCTGTTCCATCAGTAAACGTCTTCCTCAACTCCAGGTAGCCACGCACCTCAACTTGGTCCCCTGTGAACCCATACCAGCATCCAGTGTAGGGCCTCAGCAAGTCAGGGGACAACTGCAACTTATTGAACGTCGACCAAAACATGACATCTGCAGAACTGCCCTGGTCAACGAGAACCCTGTGTACCTTCCTCCCAGCTGTGACAACCGAAATGACCACGGGGTCATTGTCATGTGGGACATCTCGTAGGTCAGCCCTTGTGAACACAAGGTCTGACTCCCACTGATCATCTGAACCCTCCTCAGCAACTGAATTCACTGCCCTCACATACCTCTTGCGTTGAGAGGCAATGGGCCCTCCTCCAGAAAAGCCACCGGAAATGGTGTGCACTTCTCCATGGATTGGAATTTCATGCGCTTGATCCTCCTCTGGCACTGCTAGGGTTGTGGTCGTAGCAGACCCAGCAAGATAATCCTTGAGAAATCCATTCTTCACGAGCTCATCCAGCTGATGGCCCAGCGCCAAGCAGTTGTTGATATGATGCCCAAACGTCTCGTGGAATTCGCACCATGAGTCTTTACGAGGCCCCAGCACCTTGTCAGACTTCACGGGTGGCCTCAACCTGTCAGCTATGTTGGGCACAACAATAAGATCCTTCAGCTCCATCACGAAATTGTACCTTAACGGCCTATTTCTGTTCCTCACCTGCCTGTCCCCCTCTACTGCCCCCCTTGCCTAAGGCCTCCTTGCCTCGTATGGGCGCTTCCTGTTTTGGTTCTTCCTCCCTGTCGTGGCCTCGTTAACCCTAGTGGGTTGTGCACGCGACTGCACTCTTGGGCATGCGGGTGCGACGCTTGTGCGCTTCTCGCTTACCTCACCCTCAGAGGTGATGTGTTCCACCGCGCGACGCCTTATCTCAGCAAAGGTCTTGGGGCGGCTTCGTATGATCGATTCACAGAAGGGTCCAAGGCACATTCCTTTCCTAAACGCGTAGACGATCATAGGCTCCTCTTTGATGCCAACCTTCACCACCTGCGCTCCAAAGCGATTGATATATTCCTTGAGGGTCTCCCCCTGATACTGCTTTACGTCGAACATGTCGTACGAGACAGGCGGTGGAGCCCTGTTTGCTAGGTACTGCTCCTTGAACAGCTGTGAGAGCTGTGCAAAGGAGGTGATATGGCCATTTGGAAGGCTAATAAACTAGTTCATGGCCATCCCAGTCAAAGTGCTCATGAAGATCTTGCACTTTACAGTGTCGTAGCCGCCTACCAGCATCATTTGCGTGTGGAACACAGTGAGATGTGCTTCGGGGTCTTCCATTCCTATGAAGGTTACCTTGGGCCCCACGAATGTGTTGGGGATCACCGTCTCTTGAATCAGCTGCGAGAACGGTGTAGAGAACTCCCTTGGTGGGGTGGAACCCTCGGGCTCATCCCCGTCGCGTAGTCTTGTGTGGTTGCGCCACCCGCGGCACAACTCTTCATTCATGCGACAAAGCTCCTCATTTCTCGCCTGAGATGCCGCGAGATCGGCCTGCATGCGCTCTTGCTCAGCCTTCGACGCTGCCATTGCCTCCTGCAATCCCTGCATCATACCCATGATTTGCTGCATGGTCATCTCTTCACTCTCAGCGCGCGTCAAACCTTGCCTCGTGGACCTCATCATCTGCGGTTTCTGGAACTCCTTCTAGTTGTCGTGCAACTCCAAGGGATAAAGAAAAACTCAAACTCGAACGGGCACGATCAAAAAGCGAACTCCACCGAAGGCAATTGGTGAAACTGCACCAATTTCACAACGAATAGTGGCTCTTGGTAAAATCTCGAAGGAATTAAATCGGAAACTGCAACTGGAAAACTGGACACTTGCTGTGGGACTGATGTTTTAAATCGGGCCCCACGGTGGGCGCCAAATGTTCCCGCCGGTTGACCAGATTGTGCTTCGTGCGTAGCTAAGACCCGCGTATCAAGGACTCCTTCGTCTTGGCTCCAAGTCCCCACCTTTAGCTGTTGTGAGTACCTGAAAAGAAGTGAACAAAGGGGCGCCCTCGCGGCCATTTGCACTCCGACGATCAAGTCAGCTAGCGAGAAACATCAAAGAACGCACCTCCGTATCGGAGCACCGTGAATGGATGCTCTGAAGGTGGTAAGATAACTGAGTAGTTGATTTCTCTCTAATTGCCTGTGCGTACAGTGGGTTCGCAAGCAAGCAACTAGCGTGTGTGTAAAACTGAAACTGGATCTGAATCCCCTGTCTCAAACGTCTAAAGCCTCTTTTAAACGTCTAAAGCCTTTTTTAAACGTCTAAAGCATTCAAAGCGTCTTAAAGTGCATTTAAAGCGTCTTAAACCGCATTTAAGGCGTTTAAAAATGTTTAACGCATTTAAAACGTTCAAAGCATTTAAAGCGTTTAAAGTGCTTTAAAGCGTTTGAAACGTAAACTGAATAAAAACGTACCTTAGCACTTATATACCTTGATGTTTCGATGCTTACTGCCACGTGTTCTTCTGACTTGATTGCTATTCTACGTGGAGGGCCTTACAGCGCCGTAACCCAACTTAGGGATATTCCATCGTGTAAGTCCTCATTCCTCGAAGTGCATCTGGCGCAAGGGGTGACTTTCTGGGTGCGAACTCATGCGCCCCAGCCTCTAGTCACTCGCCCTGGGAGTGTATCTACCTTCCTCTCATACCACGTACATGGTTCGCCCCTGGGCGTGGCCCTCTCATGGGTCGTATCTGTCCCAGGGGTCTCCCAGAGGTGGCGTGGGTACTTCACAAGTCAGGTTACTCCTCACTGATACTGGGAATATGGCCTTGAAGCCACCTTTCAGTTCTCTTTATTATTGTTCTGAGGTACTGAGGCCCCTCGTGGTGTCGCCCCCTCCACGGTCTTTCCTACCCGTGGGTATCGGGGGGGTGACACCATCGATGCCTTAACCTGGCGACGCCTTAACCTGACGACGCTTTAACCTGGCAACGCCTTAACCTGGTGACGCCTACACCTGGCGACGCATACACCTGGCGACGCCTTAAGCGGTCAACCTGTTGACTTTCTTTCCTGGGCTCCCTAGATGGGTCCCACCATATGTTTGACTTTGACTTTGGTCAACGCCCGGAGACGGGACGGTACAATAATATTTTCAAGAAGTAAGGTGTGTAAGAATAACATATCAAGAAGTACAGGAAAAATACAGCAGTAATTGCCAGGTCCATTCTTTCCTTACACAACCTGTTTCTGTACCATTATCTTTATATCATTTAGTAACTTTCCTCCATATTGTTTTTAATTTGATAATTCTACTTTTTAAAAAGTATAAAGTAATATATTTATTTAATAAATTAATAATTGAATAATTTTTTAAAATAATGAATACATATTTTTTTAATATAATTTTTATTTTTTTCATTATAAAAAATAACTAATATAATAAAAATATGAATACATATGTCCGGAAATACATGTGATTAATAAGGAATGTTTTACTTTATTTTAATATTTAAAACTATGTCTAAGTTATTTTTATTTTTTTATAAAAATTAATTCATAATTAATATATTTAATATCTACCACAATACATAAAGAGTATAAATCTTTCATTTTATCTTTTAAATAATTAATTTTTTAAATTTAAATGATTACACATAATAAAAAAAGTCACTTACAAAATAAATAATTTATCTACAATAAAATTACTTTACTAAAATAAATAATTTATTAATATTTTTTATTTTAAGAATTATTATCATAATAATACTCCATAACAATATTTTTTTAATGTAAATGTATTCTCCTCTTTAACTGCTATCAATTCTTTTCCTACTTTATTCTTATATCAATATTATGAACATTGCATCATTTCCTATTTTTTGTAGTGTTGAATTGAAAGAGATTATTTATTTTTGAAATCAGTTGTGAAGTGTTTGTTCAAATTCTAGGGAAAATATTAGGAGAAATATTGGAGAAGATATGTAGGGAGTGCTACTAAAGAGAACTCTATTGTAAGGGACCAAGACATACCAGGCGTGTTACGCCCGCGTGCGCCTCTGTCGCGTGATTGGTGGCTCTGGCATGAGGGAAGAGTCATGGATTCGGGAGCTGGACTTTAAGCCCGTGTTTGGATCAGGGGGTGGCCCTGTAGCGTGAACGGCTTATAGGGTGGCCACCCCGTTTGGTTCTGTGGGAGGGAGAGGGTGAGGGTGAGGGTGAGTGGAAAGGAGAGTGTTTTTTGGGTCATTTGTAATATGAGGAGAAAGGAGGGTGGGAAGGATGGAAAGCCACGTAGGATTGGTTCAATTACCATGCTACCCTTATTCACATTACACACAGTAACGTCTTTTTGCATTGATATAGGGTGCTTGAAGAGGATCTTCAGTGAGAATAGAGGTAGGAGAGTGAGTTTGGTAGTTCATGTTTGCCCTGGGTTACATTTTTTTTTAATTTTAGTTTGAAGCATAATCGATTATTATTGAAAAATAAGACACTACATAATCGATTATGTAATTAAAAACAATTCATAATCGATTACACTGCTCACATAATCGGTTATTTAAGAATTTTTGGGAACCATAATCGATTATAGGACGTGTGTTATTTTGACCATAATCAATTATGTATTATGCATAATCGATTATGTTAGTTTTTGAACTACAAGCATAATCGGTTATGTCTGTGGATAATCGATTATGTGGCTTTTTGAAGGGAAGTGATAATTGATTATGTTCATAGTTTTCCAGATTTTTTATTTTTTGATTTTTTTTAAATATTTTTTCAAGGACAATTTGACAACTACTTAATATTCATTCTAAATATTTATTTTCTTTTTAAAATATATTCATTTTGTTATTTATAATAATGAAAATCATTATTAAAATTAATTATATATATATATAACATAACATAATTTAAAAAATCATATATAATATTAAAATTATGTAAATAAATTAACTTAAGTAAAAAATAAATTTAAATTAATAAAATGTTAAATAATAAAATTATACTTAAATTTAAAATTATAATTCATGATTTCTTTCAATTTACATTTTTTTATTTATAAATGAAACTTAAAATTATTTTAATTAACTAAAATATGAAAAATAATTAATCATTATTTATTCTTTTTTTATATACAAGGGTAAATTTGTAATCTTACAAATTTTACTATTCAAAATAGTTTATAATATTCTTACAATCATCACATCACTCACAAATTTCAATAAACTTTTCTCACACATCTACTCTAACATACCCCGATCCAAATAACCTCAACTTTTTTCACACTTCCACTCCCCCTCACCCTCAACTTTCCACTCCCCCACACCCTCTAATCCAAACAAAGCAAAGAACTTTCAAGTAGAAGAGAGAATAAAGACAACAAAGGAACATTCCGAAGGTTCTTCCGTCGATTGCGTTTCCATTAACCTCACTCTCTTTACCATTGCTCTCCAAAAGAAAATGTGTAGTGGATTGTATTCTATAAATGAATATTTGAAATAGAATTTGAATATCAAAATTCCATAAAAATTCAGAATGCAAAAAATATGTTCAAAGAAGAAAGATTCTCAGAAAACAAAATTTTGAAAATGTATTATGGAAAAGGAATTTGGAATCCAAAAAATCGGGTTATGATCAAATTTGATGGTGCGTAGTAATTGGGTTGTTTCTTCGTGCACATTCATAATTTCTCTTGTAGATTAGACGAAAAGATTATTTTATTTTTTAAAATTTATCTCAAATTTTACAATAAATTAGGATTCTATAATCTAAAATATGTATTTTGAATTATAATCTTAAAAATATTTTTATCTAGAAATTACTTTTCAAATTTTATAATTCAAAAATATATTTTTGGAATCCATAATCCAAAATATATTTTGGAAGAGAAACTTATTCTAGATTATAGAATATGAATATACATTCATATTCTATAATTTGAAAAAATAATATTCTTAATATTTTAAGAAGTAAGGTGTGTAAGAATAACATATCAAGTACAGGAAAAGCAACAGTAATTGTGTCCATTCTTTCCTTACACTTCCTCGTGGATTAGATTTATTTATACCATTATCTTGATAGGCTGATTCTCCCTATACCCAATCAAATTAGACCTGCACTCAATTTTGTTTGTGAAAGTGCTGAAATGTTCGTAATGAAACTGAAATTAGGTTAACTTATTTTTGCACCCAATCCCACACCCAACAACTTCAGCTTTGTTTCTGCCATTGTTGCACCCAAGACCGTCTCTCGCACCATCGTTCGCATCCTTGCACCTTCGTTGGCATTTCTTCGGCAATGAAGGCTTGACTGGAAGGAAGGCGACAGTGAAGGAAGGCACCGGAGAAGACAAGGTCAATATGCGTGTGCGTTGCAGATATTTTAGGCGGAAGTCATTTTTTACTTCTGGATATTTTTGTGCGGAAAGTACTTCTGTGGTGTGAATATGTTCATCCGGAAGTGTTTAAATGACTTCTGCATATTTGTATGCGGAAGGTAGTAGTGGTGGGCTGTGAATGTCTTCATCCGGAAGGGTGTGAATGCATTTCGGATATTTGTGTGCGGAATATAGTTGTGGGCATGTTCATTGATGTGCCTTCTATGTCTGTCGTTAAAATTTGTGTTATATGGTATGTTTTATTTGTCCTTTTATAGTATCTTTGTTCCATTCTAATTTTTGATTGGATGTTATTTTTTTGAATATAGTAAGATGGTAAGGACTAGAGGTGGAGGACTTTTTAATTCGGATCGTGTGCGACCAACTACATCGGTTAGAAGAAGACGGGGTGGTCCTAGTACTTCAGTTCCAAATGAATACTTTCAAGATTACATTGAACAAGAAGAAGTTGAAATTGATGATTATGAAGGCTATCTAGGAGGGCTAGTGGATAAGTCCTTACTCATTAATTATGAAGTTCATGTAGCCAAACAGTTATGGGATGGTTTGGTAAGTAATGAACTTTTATTTCTTGTTTGTGGTATGTAGGTATTTTTTTGATGATATATGTTCATTATTGTAGGATCGTGGTGAGTTGAAGGTCGTTTCTCATGGGAGGAAGATAAATAAATTAGGAGCACCTCATGAGCGCATACATGCTGTAGAAATGTCTGGCTTAAGTGATCTGCTTCATGGCTAGATTGGTGATTAAATGTGTAGTGGGCTTAGTAGTAGGTAGTGATTCTTGGTTACAAGATTTGTGCTAAAAGAAGGTTAAGATTTGTAAGTATTGGTTAAGTAAAATCTTGTTAAGGTTCTTAGACTAATTGATTGCTCCAGACTGTTTGATAATTCAAGATCATTTGTTGGTTCAAGTGTGTATGTCTTGAAGAATGCATTTTTCTTCATCAATGCTTATCTTTTCGAGAGGGTTTGATAATATTACACCGTTTATCTGCATCAAACCTTAACTTCCTTTTCATCTTGTTTCATCTTAAGAGTTTGCATAGGTGAAGTTTCAAGCTCAATAGTGTAACACTTTTCACATGTCTTCTTTACTAGTTTAGACTTAGTTTACAATAGTTAAACTGGATAAATAAGAACTTATATTAACTGTCTTATTAATTGAGAATTGTAAGTTCAAATGTCTAACAAAAAACTAGTTTAACAAGAGTTCACTTAGAGAAACTTTGCATTGTATTCTTTGTTTTGATACTGAACTATGTCTTGAAATTCATTAAAATTAAATTGAACCACATTTTTTGTGTGTATAATTCTTCTTTGTTATTCATTTGTTTATCTTCAGGTTGTTTCTTTTGCGAGTTTCTATGTTATCTCATTTCACAATATACACATTGTCATATATATTCACTTAACATTGGCTAACTATACATAAAATAAAACACAAATTAAACTATTATTTATCCATATTTATTATATTAATATTGTAACAAATATATGATATATTAGTAAATTAAAGTTATATTTAATTAATGACATGTTTTTTTAGTAATTATAAGTAAAATATATGATATACTTGTACAACTTATAAAGTATTATTAAAAGGTGTTGTCAATTTCCTTTTTATTACCATTCTAGAGTAACTTCAAATTTGTCTCAATTACTCTTAATACTTAGAATTTAGGTTTTCATCCTTGAGCTTTGAAGTACCTTTCTTGGTACTTTCTTTGATGCAACACAATTATAGGAACAAAAATTATTTTTCAACACCCGGTTCCCTCTTTGCGCCAGGTTACACACTGTGAAGCTGACATGGCAAGAAGGGTCATTTTTGTCAAATGAAATTGGCACGCACAGGATTTTGTTTCGAAAAAACCCGCTTGAGAGGTGCAGCGGGAAAAGAGAAAAAGCTACGTTAATCACGAAAATCTTAAACCCTAAAAAGGAGAAGACTGTGCGGCGGAGTGAGGCGGAGTCGGAAGAGGTTTCCTTGGGAGTGCAAAGAGGTTGCGACTACTTAAATATTGAGGCCGAAGTTCTCATTTGGCGAAATCGCGAGGGGAGGATTGTGTCTGGAGTGCGGTGGAGTGAGACGAAGTCAGGAGAGGTTTTCTTGGCATGTGAATAGATTGCGGTTGTGGCCAAAGTTTTGGTTTGGCAAAAAGGTGTGTATGGTTTATTTTATTTTATTTGTGTGGTCGTTTTTTGAATGCATTGGTGTTGTGGCCGTTTTGGTTTTGAATGCATTGTTTAGGTTTAGGGTTTATTTTGAGAAATGTGTAACAGGACATGATGAATGTGGGTCATTTTTTTAATAACCTGCCTTGTCGAAGTGGTAAAGCTTTGTGTTTGGAAGTGTTATATCCATGAATGACAATGATGTTGTACGTAGCTTGTTGCTTAGGAACACCAAAATTGTCAGTAGTGTAAGGTGAGGACCACCAATGCATCCACATATTTTAGGAGGTGGGGGTTTTATGCCTTGTAAACCAACCGAAGGAGAATGAACACCAATGACACTGATACTGGAATCACCATTGGTCGAAGAAGACTGCAACATCAAACTTATGATCCTTCAATCAAGCAATATTTAAATAGTGTTGTACCTTTTTTACCAATTTATAAGTATTTTTTAATAATTAGGAAATGAGAAAAGTAATCTATAGTGTTTCTAGTGTTGTACCCAAACAAAGGTGTTTTCGCATGTGAAAGTTTATCTTAATATGGTGCAAGGCGATATTTTTGTGAGCCTTGTATATTATGTCTTTTTCTTTCCCTTTATTTTATTTTTTTTGCATCGTCCCTTCTCCAAATGTTTTACTTTATATTTTTTTTTAAGTTATAGTACATACTTCACCTCTGTAATGATTAAACTACATCATAAGCGTAAGTAACTTAAGTATGTGGTTTGTGTAGATAAGTGGTGACCCGTGTTAGAATATATGACCTTAAACAAGAGAGGGGGTGAATTGTTTATAAGATATTTTCGCAAACTTTGAAGGTATAATGAAATTCAATGCCGAATTACAGAGAAAAGAATCAAGGAAACAAATACCCAAAACTGTTTTAAGATGTTATCAAAAAAACAATCGGTTGTTTTGTCGAAACAATCGATTGTTTTCATCAGCAATTAATAAAAACAACTTAAAACATATATTTGTGAGATCAGGGAAAGAGAGAATCACACAAACAGATTTATACTGGTTCACTCTTACACCAAGAGCTACATCCAGTCCCCAGAAACCACTAGGTAAATCCACAATGAAATCAAAACCAGATTACAAACATCACACACCAAAGTAGTGACCTTGAACCCCTCAAGAAACACACTACCTTTGGCAAACCACACCAAGAATGTTGATCTTTAACACCTCAAGAACACACAACAGTCCTTGGCAACACAACTACAGAAATACAATAATCAATGAAGAAGGGAATAGAATACACCTAGGTACTACAAAGCTTAAAGTTCAGAATTACAACCCAATCCTATTACACACACTTAAGAATGATCCAAAGCTCTTTCAAATCTTGGAAAAACTGTTTTGATAAACTCTTTCTCTTACTTCAAGATTAGGAGTGTAAAACCACCTTTATATAGACCAACCAAGTGGTCAAAAGCATTTAATAAAGGAGCCAAGGTAATTAGGATCATTTAAACCATATTAAAACCACTTAACATAATTCTGTTAAGGTTTACAAGAAAACAATCGATTGTTTTGTTGAAATAATCGGTTGAATTGACTTAACAACAAAATCAAGCTTTTCAAAACCTTTTCAAAAACTGCTAAGGTAAAACAACCTGTTGTTTCGAAATTTCAACCTGTTGAAACTACTAAGGTAAAACAACATGTTGTTTCAAAAACAACCTGTTGAAGTTTCAACAATACTTTAGAAAACTCATCTTTTCAAAAGGTTAAAGATTCAAATTAACTTGGATCATCTTAAGGAGTGAATTAACAAGTTTCAAACAACTAGACAACACACACACCCAACAACAAGGTCTTCAAGCTTTCCTCTTGGATTTGGAGACATCAAAGCATCTTATTCAACAATCTCCCCCTATTTGATGAAGACAAATCCCTGATTTATTTGTGTTGTTGTTTTTAAACTTGAAAGGTCCTGCAAAATAAAATTTGTGCATATACAAAGCAAGTATATCAGCAGGATACCAAGGCACACAAAACCAGTTTTCTGCATAAGCCTTTAAGCAGAAAAACCAGTCATATAGCCATAAAAACCAGTGCCAAAATGAGACTTGTGTGCAACAGAACTATGGTGAATAAGAGCATGGTAGCAACAGAATTTAAACCATGATAAAACCAAATAACACCAGAGTGTAGCAGCAGCATTACAACACATAAAACCACACCATTCTCCCCTATTTGTCTTCACAAATAGAATGAAAGGGATAAAAACAGAATAACCTGTTTGCATAAGTGTTTTCCAGCATTGAAAACCAGCATATAGCAGCAACATAATAAACCATAAAACCAGTGTGTGTAGTAGCACCATTGCAGCAACAAATCTTTGATACCATATCAGAATTGTAGCAAAATTTATGGTGTATTACAGCTATGACAACAGTAAAATCAAAGTACCATAGACCCCAGAAATTTCAGCAAGGCGACCACAGTTTCTCCCCCAATCTTTTCTTCATCCAGCAATTCAAGTTGGTCAAATGATTGCTCAAGAGGTGGATTTGGTAGAAATATTCTTTCTTATGTTAAGAGCAAACCTTACCGACGTTCCAAAGATACATTCTCAAATATTCATCAACTCCATGACCACCAATGTGGTTGCCATTCATAAAAAGCTTTGAATTTCAAGGAAAACAAAGAATATATCTCTTTATGATCTAATTCAGAGGCACAATGAATGCAAATTTGACTCATAATGGGTTATGAAAGAAAATAAACAATTGTAATCATACATAAGAAATCATAACAACTTTATTCAAATGTACTAGAGGTAAAACAATCGGTTGTTTCGTGAAAACAATCGGTTGTTTCGTGAAAACAATCGGTTGTTTTTCTGAGACAACAAGAAAATGTTATTTTTCAAAGCAAATCATCTTTCAAAGTGATGGGAAATGCATAATGAAATACATTCATACCTTTGCTTTACCTCAAGCATGTTTAGAATTTCATTTGGCCTTATGAAGCCAAAAACATAGGATGAACATATACAACTTACTTTACAAAGGATGAACATATACAAGTTACTAAGCCTCTCACACCATACTGCCTTGGAGCTTGCTTAAGCCAATACAATGCCTTTTTCAGCTTGTATACATGGTTAGGATGTTGATGATCTTCAAAGCCTAGTGGTTGTTCAACATAGACTTCCTCATTGATGATTCCATTAAGGAAAGCACACTTAACATCCATTTGAAACAATTTGAATCCACTCATATAAGCAAAGGCCAACAACAACCTTACAGCTTCTAATCTTGCAACTGGAGCAAAGGTTTCACCATAATCTATGTCTTCTTCTTGATTATAACATTTAGCCACAAGCCTTGCCTTATTTCTTGTAATTACTCCAGATTCATCCAGCTTGCTTCTGAAAACCCATTTGCATTCAATGATGTTCTCCACTGAAAGATCCCTTGGAATTCTCCATTCCTTTGGCAGCTCTTCTTGTTGCTGAATTTCAACCAGTTGTTTCGCAGAATCAATCGGTTGTTTTTCTGGACAGGATTCCAGCTTCTCCAAGGTGATGTTCTGCTCATCTTCTTCTGCATGAACCTTTGTAGAACCCTGATCACTATGAATGATTTCATCAAACACCATATGGACAGAGTCCTCCACAGTTATAAGCCATCAACAACACCAGATCAAACTCTTTATTCTTGAAGTTTCTTTACATAGGTCATGAATTTTGACTTGTCAAGAATACGAGTAAGGTGTATATGCTCTTGAACCATAAGCATCACTTTGATCATTCTTCATCATAGCACCTGTACTTGAAAGGTCCTGTAACATAGAATTGATGCATATACAAAGCAAGTATAGCAGCAAGATAACAAGACACACATAAACCAGTTTTCTGCATATACAACATTAGCAGAAAAACCAGAAAAATTGAAGTAATCAAGTGGTTTCAAATGCATAGAAGCAACAACATAATGCATCAGTTTTTAAAACTATCTTATACAACCAAATCAAGCATAAACAACTCCCCCTATTTGCTCTCACAAATAGAATATGAGAAGGGTTGTACAAAGCAGAAATCAGAATGATAATATAGTAGACCAGCAGTACAAACAATGTTGACATTTCAATAATAGAAAATGATATAGAGCTTTTAAGAAAACAAGTGGATATAATCTTTTATTATCAGATTCTGAGGCACATTCAATGTATATTTGTCCAAAAGCAAGATTTGAAATAAGAGGAATGGTTTAATCATGCATAAGCAAACTTGGCAGCATTATACAAAGGTGCCAGAGGAAAAACAATCGGTTGTTTTACTGTGACAACAAAAAGAACATTTTTCATAACCAAAAATTACCTTTTAAATTGATGAAAATGCAGTATGCAATTTGTTCATACCTTTGCATAGAGAACCCCAATAGTTTCACTCAAAAAGAAGACTTTGAGATGTTCATATGGTCACAAGGCACACTTACATAAATTGAGAAATGAAAACACACATAGTCTCTTTGAAGTTTCTTTTGATCAACACTATGCATGTGCCAAGGATGTCTCTTGACATTCAAAGAACCCTGCAAGACATATACAATTGAGAAGTGTAGGTACAAAGATTGTATTTGCTCTTGATATTCTTCCCTTTAGCAGTTATTCTTCAAGCTCAAAAATGACAAGAAAAGATTTAAGAAGCAAGATTTGTCCCCATTATGAATTTGGGTCCAATTATGTTAGTAGAAGTCTTACGAACCTCAGAAACCTTAGGAACCCATTTCAAAATACCTTTAGGAACAAAAAACTTCCTAATATTTCATAATCTAACTGAGTGGCCTCTCTTCATGCAATAAAAACATGTGACAACCGGTTGTTTTGATTTTTCAATCGATTGTTTTTCTGACAGCTTTGAAAAAGACTTTGAAAACTCAGTTTTCTTACTCTGTGGATTAAAACCTAAACCTCCTTTTCCAAAAACACAATTTTGAGATGCCAAGACAGTCTTAAAGTTGGATTTACCCTTTGAAAGCCTATCCACAGTTTTCACAAGGTAGTGAACCTTCTTTTCAAGAGATTCACAATTTTCACAAACAAGTGAGTCACACTTGCAAGAAGAGTTCATGTAAAGCATTTCTAGATTTTCAAAATCAGTTTTTGAATTCTCCAACTCTTCTTCTAGTGCCTTGACTCTGTTTTCAAGCCAGATATTCAACCCTTTTAACCGATTGTTCAAGATTGTCAATCGGTTAGCTTCCTCATGTGTTTCTTTAAAAGCTTGAAGAAGTTGACTATAATTTTTAGCATTTAAAGAAGGACAAGAACTTACACTACTTGCATCATCTTCTTCTTTGGCCATCTAACACAGATTGGCTTCTTTTTTATTTTGCTTTCTTCTCCTTCTTGCTTGACTTGATCCAGATTCTTCTTTTGTCATAAGACAAACCTCCTTTCTGGATTCTGAAGAGAAAGATACAGTAGAAGATTCTTCTTTGTCCATCAAGGCACTCCTTGGATTCTTGTGATACTCTTCAAGGGTATTCCACATTTCTTTGGCAGAAATACATTTTGAAACCTTGAGCAATTCATTAGAATCAATTGTAGATACAATGATGTTCATAGATACACAATCAAGATGTTCTCTTTCAGAAGAAACATTTTCAGATATAGGCATGAGATAGCTACTTGTAATAACATTCCAGATCTTTCTATCTATAGATTCAACAAAGAATTTCATTCTTATGCACCACAAATCATAGTTCATATCACAGAACAAAGGTGGTTTGTTTAATAACTTTCAAGAATCAAGCTCTGATACCAATTATTAGAATATATGGCCTTAAAAAAGAGGGGGGGTGAATTGTTTATAGGAGATTTTCACAAACATTGAAGATATAATGAAATTCAATGTTGAATTACAGAGAAAAGAATCACGGAAACAAAAACCCAAAATTGTTTTAAAATGTTATCAGAAAAACAATCGGTTGTTTTGTCGAAACAATCAGTTGTTTTTATCAGCAGTTAATAAAAACAACTTAAAAGAGATATTTGTGAGATTAGGGAAAGAGAGAATCACAAAAAAAAATTTATATTGGTTCACTCTTACACCAAGAGCTACATCCAGTCCCCAAAAACTACTGGGTAATCCACTATGCAATCAAAACCAGATTATAAACATCACACACCAAAGTAGTGACCTTGAACCCCTCAAGAAACACACTACCTTTGGCAAACCACACCAAGAATGTTGATATTGAACACCTCAAGAACACACAACAGTCATTGGCAACACAACTACAGAAATACAGTAATCAAGGAAGAAGGGAATAGAATACACCTGGGTATTACAAAGCTTAAAGTTCAGAATTACAACCCAATCCTATTCCACACACTTAAGAATGATCCAAAGCTCTTTCAAATCTTGGAAAAACTGTTTTGATAAACTTTTTCTCTTACATCAAGATTAGGAGCGTAAAACCACCTTTATATAGACCAACCAAGTGGTCAAAAGAATTTAATAAAGGAGCCAAGGTAATTAGGATCATTTAAACCATATTAAAACCACTTAATAGAATTTTGTTAAGGTTTACAGGAAAACAATCGATTGTTTTATCGAAACAATCTGATGTGATTCCACTAGCCATATGGAGAATGATTTTTGACATTCTTAGGAATCACCTTGAGCTGGACATTATTGAGGCACTTTTCTTAGAATTGGATCATTGTTCTAAGACAAGAACTCACCAAAAACTAGTACCAAATCCCAAAGTCATTTGGATGTTCCACATATTGTCAAATTGAACCAAAAGAGATGGAGGAAAGGCAAAAACACTAATTAACAAAACAAAACAGTAAGGTACCGAATCAAATTGCTGGAATTGAAGAAGAAAAGATGAAAAACAACCAAGAACACAAATGAACCATAGCTACACAATAACAAGCTGAAATTGCCGAACCAAAACAACTAGGAAACAAGCTAAGACAAGGAAATTAACAAGAGAAGAAAGGAAGGAGAAGAGAATGCTCATGAAGATGGAAGAAAGGTTGGATGATCACGCCACTAGAAGTATGGATGCTCCTAGATGAGTGTGCAAGCCGCCACTTGATGAAACCATGATCCTTCAAGATAAGACTAGAGAATAAGGCTCAAAAGCTCTCCAATGCTCACTCCAATTTTGAGTATAGTTTCTTTAGATAAATTCAAATCTGAAAAATACAAAGAGAGCACCTCTATTTATAGCCTAAGGTGCTGAAATATAAGCTACACAAATTCAAAAACTCCCTCCCAAAAAGCTTCTAGAATTTGCGCCTAAAACAAAGCATGAGGAAGGTGTGACTTCTTCCTTCACTTTGGCACCTCCTTTTCTACTCCTACACCTATCTACTAACACACCCCCCCTAAGACTCCTAACTAAAGACTAAAAGATGCTTTAACAATAGAGGTTTCTAATGTTTCCCTCTAAGCTCCTTCAACAATATTCTTTATTATTTAATACTTGGCCTTGCCCTTCATAGGATGGACTTGGGTTTGGGCTTGGGCTTTGGGCTTGGGCCTCTCTTTATTTTATGTCTTCTTTTAATTTTGAGAAGACTAGAAGGAAGAACTTCAAGTGTGATGGGGAATTGCCTCTTCCTTCATTAATAAAAACCTCCTTTACTTGACTCTCATCATACTCCCCGAGTTGGAGAGAATTTGTCCACGAATTCTGAATCCCTGCATATAACAAAGTCAGTTTACTTTTACAATCAAAAGTGTAAGAAAAAGGAAGACATGACTTAGCAGATGGAACCAAAGGGATTGCAGAAAAGGATGTCCTATAAATCGACCAAGTTGGAAAAATTTGTTTGGGAATGATGATGTTTTTTGGAAAAAGACCTCTTAAATGGTGAAACCCATTAGGAGGTATGAAAAAATCATCCCTAACATATTTTAACCAAGGTGGTGTTGAAATAGGAACCTTGGGTAATGAAAAAGATAAAGAAGAAGAAGACCTTGGAGGGTCCATTTGAGGTATAGCACGAGTCAACATGATGGATTTAGAGGAGAAAATGGTGTGACTCGGTGTAATACTTACTTCTTTTTCTTTCTCATTTTCTCTTTTAGTTTTCATTTTTATTTGGTCCTCATGAACCTCTTTGGGAGAGAGGGGTTTTAATATAACCTTGCGCCCTAGGAAGGAAAAAGACATTGTATTGGATAGGCCATCATGTAAAGCATGTCTATCATATTGCCAAGGCCTTCCTAAAAGAAGATGAGATGCTTCCATGGGCACAACATCACATAAAACCTCATCTTTATACTTTCCTATTGCAAAGTTAATGAGGACTTGTTTATTCACCATGATTTCACCTACTTCACTAAGCCATTGTAATTTGTAGGGCTTGGTATGAGAGATAGTGGGTAAGGCTAACTTCTCCACAACTCTTGTACTAGCCACATTAGTGCAACTTCCCCCATCAATAATCAAGGAACATAACTTGTTGTTGATAAGACATCGGGTGTGAAAAATATTTTCTCTTTGAGTATCATTCAAAGATTTTGGAATTGTGCCCAACATACGTCTTACCATCAATAAGTCACCTTCACAAGGACTTTCACTCTCATTTTCACTTGATGGTCTAGAAGGTGAAGAATGCCTAGGTGAATTGGAATCATGCTCACTAACTACAATGCCTTCATGCATGTACATACTTCGTTTAGAAGGGCAATTAGCAGCAATGTGACCATATCCCAAACATTTAAAACACTTTTGACTAGACGATTTAATTGGGGATTTAGGCCTAGAAGTAGATGGCGTAGGATCCTTGGGTTTGAAAGAAGAATCTTTGGAAGGATGTTTAGAAAAAGAATTTTTGTTTCTCCAAGACTTGGAGTAGTATCCATCATTGGAAGCATTTTTGAAAGAGTTTTTCTTAGCAAGTTGGGCTTCCACCTTCATTGCAAGATGAACTAAAGAGCCCAATGATGAATACTCTTGTAACTCAACAATGTCTTGAATATCCTTCCTAAGACCACTCACAAACCTAGCAATCATAGCTTCCTCACTTTCCTCTAATTCAATTTTAAGCACAAGCGTTTCTAGCTCTTTATAATATTCATCCACATTTAGCGTGCCTTGTTGAAACCGTTGGAGTCTCAACATGAGGTCTTTCCTAAAATGTGGGGGCACAAATCTAGTGCGCATTTGATCCTTTAAAGAGTTCCAAGATTCCACGGGAGGACCCTTGTGATAGATAATGTCCTTTACAATTCCATGCCACCATTTCATGGCATAATCACTAAACTCTAGGGTGGCTAGCTTAAGCTTATGCTCATCTTGGATCTCATGGATCTCAAATATTTGTTCACACTTAGCCTCCCAATCTAAATATACATTAGGATCACTAGAGCCATTAAAACAAGGAAGCTTGACCGAAGGTAGCCTAGCCTTTGCATCTTGGTAGTAACCATTGCCGTAGTGATGTCTTTCTCCTTGATGATGAGGTCTTTGTCCATGAAATTGTGGTGGATTCCTCCTTCTCCTATGCTCTTCTTCACGGCCAAAATCATTTGAAGAGGCTCTTGAAGATGGTCTATGAGAATGATGCCCATCATGGATAGAAGGAGATGGTCTAGCTTGTTGGACCTCCATCTTTTGCATTTTCTCTTCCAAGCGTCTAATAGTTCTTTGTGCTTCATGTAATTCACCAAGGATTGAAGCTTTGGAAGGAGAATTCTGCTTGTAGGATGCATCACTTGAAAATCCAGCCATTTTGGAAATAAAAAAAAACAGCAAACACACAAAAACAGCAAACAAGTTAAGAAACAAAAATTAGCAAAAACAGTGAGTGTTTTAAGCCAAAGTGCCGAAGTGAAATTGAGGCAGAAAAAAAATAGGTCACTCTCAAAGAAATAATGTCCTTGCACCAATCTGATCTTGAGGCCTTGGAATCCTCAAATGAAAGATGTCAAAGCAAGCACACCAATCTCAAAAGCAACCACCACAAAACCAATGAAACAATAAAGACAAACAAGAAAAGGTATAAGCAAGGAAAGGTAATTGCAAAAGGAAAACTATATGTAAGACAAACTCAAAGTGTAAGAATGAAAGACAATCAAGAAAATAAAGAACTCAATGAGAAAAGTAGGCACACAAAAGAATACTTAAGGAACAGCACTAGAGTAGATGAAGAAAACAAAAAATTAGCTACTGGAAAAAAAAAATTTAAAATGCAAACTGTGCTTGATATTCACTGATTTAACTGGAATGATGTAGAGCGAACTGGATTATGAAATTTAAACCACAGAAACTTCAAGATGTTAACTCAATAATGGCACTGGAATCAATTAAAAACAGTAAGCCAATTAATTGAGATAAATTTTTTAAAATCTCTGCCAGATTACCGTATTCTTTTCGGCAGAATTGTACACTTTTTTATTTTATTTATCATTTTTTGTGTACTTTGAATTTTTGAATGATTCTTTTTTCTATTCTTTTCTAAAACTTTGAATATCACAAATCCAGAATTTCAGAATTTTCCAGTCAGTAAATCAATTGCAATAAGGAAAAACAGTAAGCACTTTTTTTCAGAAACAGAGGAATCCTAATAGGAATAAAAAACAGAATTATGAACTAGCAAAGACATAATGGAAAATGATGTATTGGAACTTGTATAGGTCTAGAATACAAGTATGAACTCAATTCTAAAAAGAAAATGCACAAAGGATCAATATCAATTCAGAAAATTATATGACACTAAAGCAAGAAACAATCAAAAACAATAAAAGTACTACTAGAAGTAATGACAATTATGAAATAACATGACTAAGACAAAACTTGACATGATTACAAAATTAAAAGACATATGACAAAAAAATAACAACAAGTGAAAGGAAGCTTAAGGTAAACTCTAGGAAGGAGAATGCCATTCCAAAAGAGCAACCATACTCATATGAATAATGAGTGCCATAAACCTTTTCACAAGCACTTGGTGTAACAAAAGAAAAACAGCAAGAAAACTCAATTAACACCTAAAACATAAACTTAAATTGCAAGAAAAATTAAAGAGCTCTTGAAATTAAAGTGCACACAACTCAACAATTAAACAAGAAGAACCTAAGACTCATGATACCACATGATGTGATTCCACTAGCCATATGGAGAATGATTCTTGACATTCTTAGGAATCACCTTGAGCTGGACATTATTGAGGCACTTTTCTTAGAGTTGGATCATTGTTCTAAGACAAGAACTCACCAAAAACTAGTACCAAATCCCAAAGTCATTTGGATGTTCCACATATTGTCAAATTGAACCAAAAGAGATGGAGGAAAGGCAAAAACACTAATTAACAAAACAAAACAGTAAGGTACCGAATCAAATTGCTGGAATTGAAGAAGAAAAGATGAAAAACAACCAAGAACACAAATGAACCATAGCTACACAATAACAAGCTGAAATTGCCGAACCAAAACAACTAGGAAACAAGCTAAGACAAGGAAATTAACAAGAGAAGAAAGGAAGGAGAAGAGAATGCTCATGAAGATGGAAGAAAGGTTGGATGATCACGCCACTAGAAGTATGGATGCTCCTAGATGAGTGTGCAAGCCGCCACTTGAGGAAACCATGATCCTTCAAGATAAGACTAGAGAATAAGGCTCAAAAGCTCTCCAATGCTCACTCCAATTTTGAGTATAGTTTCTTTAGATAAATTCAAATCTGAAAAATACAAAGAGAGCACCTCTATTTATAGCCTAAGGTGCTGAAATATAAGCTAAACAAATTCAAAAACTCCCTCCCAAAAAGCTTCTAGAATTTGCGCCTAAAACAAAGCATGAGGAAGGTTTCCTTCACTTTGGCACCTCCTTTTCTACTCCTACACCTATCTACTAACACACCCCCCCCCCCTAAGACTCCTAACTAAAGACTAAAAGATGCTTTAACAATAGAGGTTTCTAATGTTTCCCTCTAAGCTCCTTCAACAATATTCTTTATTATTTAATACTTGGCCTTGCCCTTCATAGGAAGGACTTGGGTTTGGGCTTGGGCTTTGGGCTTGGGCCTCTCTTTATTTTATGTCTTCTTTTAATTTTGAGAAGACTAGAAGGAAGAACTTCAAGTGTGATGGTGAATTGCCTCTTCCTTCATTAATAAAAACCTCCTTTACTTGACTCTCATCACAATCGGTTGAATTGACTTGACAGCAAAGTCAAGCTTTTCAAAAACTGCTAAGGTAAAACAACCTGTTGTTTCAAAAATTTCAACCTGTTGAAACTACTAATGTAAAACAACCTGATGTTTCAAAAAATAACCTGTTGAAGTTTCAACAACACTTTAGAAAACTCATCTTTTCAAAAGGTTAAAGATTCAAATGAACTTGGATCATCTTAAGGAGTGAATTAACAAGTTTCAAACAACTAGACAACACACACACACACCCAACAACAAGGTCTTCAAGCTTTCCTCTAGGATTTGGAAACATCAAAGCATCTTGTTCAACAACCCGTTCCTTATTATGTGGAGAGCTGTGAAAAAAAATTTGCACTGTCATGTTGTATTAGAAGTGAATGTTAGGATGTCCTATGTTTTTGTTGTGTGAGCTTATTGGGTGTTAGACTATTGTTTATTGTAAGGGTAGGTTGAAATGTCGTATGCATAGGTAAGTGGTGACCTCTTTCATTTTATGTGGGGATCTATGAAGCACCTTTTGCACTGTCGTGTTGTGGTACAAGTGAATGTTTGCATGTATTTTCTTGCTTTTGTTTTTTATTAAATGAATTGTTTGTGATGGTTTAGAGAATGGAAAGTTCATTGTCCAAGAATTTTGTCTCATGCAAAAGCTGAATTGAAGGTACTTTTTTAGATTGTGTTCATAATAGTTGAATATTTTGTGAATTGACATTGTTGAATAAATAAAGATGGTGGTATTGTTTTATTTTGTGATGTTGCAGCTATGAGTTAGGCACAATGTGCTTACTCAATATATTGTTGATGTGAACCGTAAGCTTAACAACTTTCAACAAGAAAGGATACAACAAACTCCATTTAAGTGGATGGTTGAAATGGACAAATTTTTTGACATTTCTAACAGCCTTATGAGAGAGCTACTAAGTGGATGGGCATCAGATAATGAGGCATTTAGGATTCGAAAAAAGTTTAGTTCCTTTTTCAGTTGTTGATAATTTTTGTAGGTTATACATATTTCTTGGGTTATGTTTTTTTTATGTTCCTGGGACTTCTAGGACATTTAGTTGTTCTGCTTTTAAATCTTTAGACCTTAGACAATTTAAATGCGCTAGAATTATATAACTAGGGGGTGCAGTTTATAATGTCTTCTTACCTACAAGCTTGACGAGGGCATCTGAAGTGTACTATCAAGAAAACAATGTTAGTGAAATATATTTGACAATTTGTGTTGTCGTCTTGCAGGTTAGTGAATATTTGTACAATTATGTTGTATTAATGAATTGGTGATTTTGATTAAATGTTAATTACTTGTGTATTATTTTTTTAAAAATAAGTGTGGGCGGTTCACCATGTGAGTGTTGGTGACCATGCCCAATGTATTGGTTTTCCACGATTTTTGCACCGAATGTGTGTAAATAATCATGGAAGAAGGTTACATGAAGTATTTTTATCTGTTGAGGTATATTTGTGGTTTGTTAAGTTTTTGGTGCATGTTATTGCAGTAAATTTTGAGTAACTAAAAAATAATCATTTTTTTTTTCAGATTGTATTGGATTGGCTAGAAATTGCTGAAAAGGAAGGAATGAAAATTGTGAAAGAAGCCTTAGCAGATTCCGATGAGGGGGTTGAGGAAGGTAGTGATGGTACAAGTGAGTGGGACAACTTACTTGACCAACACAAACTTTGTGAGAAGAAAGTAGCAGATAATGAGAACGGAATTGTTAATGTGGATAAGCAACTTAAAGAGGTCCGACAACTGCTTCTTAAAGAAAAGGAGTGGTCAGTTGGATTCGTGCGTGGAGCCAACCCAACCTCTCATGGTGCAACCTATGGTGGTCCAAACTCATGCAGTTTGGATATTTTGAAAATGTATAAAACATTTTTTTTGCATTCAAGTTTGACATGAAATGGTAAGTACATATACTGAATGTGCAGCATAAGTAATTATAGTCATTACTTCATTTGTTGTTATTGCATGATTAATGAGTTGGTGTTCAATGTTGTTGTAGTGTCATTGTGGACATAAAAAATAATATTTTAACGAGGTTGGATTTCCAATAATTAAGGTCGCGGTCAAGAGATGAAAACATGGTAAAAATTTACATATTGCAGTCTTTGATGTATTTACTTATAATATTTACTTAGTTATGTTGAATGTGCTTGTAGGTTATGTTATTTATAATTGGGTTGTTAAATCTGAATCAAATTGTTAATTTTGGAGTGTTGAATCAATTTTCATTCAATCTGTCTTGCGGTCAGTGTTGATTAAAATTTATTGTTATTTGTTTTTTAAGTTTTTGGTAATAGTAATAATAGAGTTTGTTGTTGCAGACTTGTGTAATTGAGGAGATGAACATGAATGGGGGATAAATTTCATGGTGCAGTTCCGATTACATGTAATTTTATGGGAATGGTTTATTCCCAAACCAGGGAATATCTTATTGTCATTTTGTAAGTTTTGTGTGAAATTTGTTGGTATTGGTTAGAATGGTCATGTTGACTGTCAATTTAAATTTTGAATTTTTTTGTAGGTGTTTGTGCCAACCGTGTTCAATGAGCATTGGTGGTTGTACGCACTCAATTGTCGGGAGGCAATTGCATGTATTGAACTCCATTGGTGATGGAATTGAAGGTCGACAGAAGATTGATAAAGCAATGGTAAATAGTTGGATGTTCTTCAATACTTAATGAATTGATTTGGTTTGGATTTGTTTATCATTCTTGTTAGATTGCATGTTGTAGGTTGATCGACTGCAACACCTTTTTGAAATTCTTGACAACTTCTCTGAAAAGAGTGGTCCTCAAATTTCATTGATAAAAGAAAAGGTTCCATTACAACTAAATAGGTTAGTATTGATAGTAATAATGTTATTTATTTGATTTTATATGTATTTTAATTCGTTTGGACTTAATATTTTGAATTGTTGTTTAGGGTTAAAAATTTATTTGTTCTATACAGTTATGACTATGGCATTTTAGTTGTCAATATATCTAGTTGTGGGATGGTTCACAACACTTGGATGGGAATACCTTTCCACATTACACCACAGTAAGAGTTATTTGCATGAGTTAACACGTTTAATTTAGAGTTTGATCATTGGAACTAATTCCATGATATATTATTCAGAAGTAGCTTCTACAGTTTCATCAAGAAATGCTTTTGTCTTGGACGTAGGATGAGCATAATGTTGAACGATAAGTTGTCTTGACAGATTTGGAACTAGATTATCCTTGATTTTTATTAAACGTATTTTTTATGTAATTGTACAACTTCATTCTTATTGACAAAAATGTTATAGTTATTATGAGCTTAAGTGAACAATATAGATACATTTGTTTGATCAATGGAAGCAATTTCAATTTCATTTAAGTTATTTACTCGATCTATTGTTATATATCATATTTTGGGCACAAATGTGTCATTGGACGACATGAATGTGAAGTTGTATGTTAATAAATTGAGTGATATTGAGTGTTGTTTTGAGTAAAAAAAATTATTGGTAGTGTTGGACATACAGGTAAGTGAATGATGTGTGTGGAGGCACGTAGGTGGAGGATATGAGTGTGAATTGGGTCGGTGAACCCATGTAGTGGTTCTCATAGCAGACCTTTTAGTGTAAGTGGGAACCCATGTGTTAATAAGTGGGGATCCATGAAAAGGTTTGTGCATGTTGTTTTTATTCATGTTGGTTATTGAGATTCAGCACTTGGCAGTGCATTATGTGTGTGAAGACACCTAGGTGGAGGATATGAACGTGAATTGGGTGGGTGAAGGGATGTAGTGGTGGTCATAGGAACCCTTGTAGTGTAAGTGGAGACCCATGTGTTAATAAGTTGGGACCCATGACAAGGTTTCTGCATGGTCATGTTTTTCATCTTGCTTTTTGGGATTCAGCACTTGACAATGCATGATGTGTGTGAAGGCACCTAGGTGGAGGGTATGAACATGAATAGGGTGGGTGAAGGCATGTTATGTTGGTCATAGGAACCCTTGTAGTGTAAGTGGGGACCCATGAGTAGGTTTCTGCATGGTCATTGTTTTCATCTTACTTTTTGGGATTCAACACTTCGTAGTGCATGATGTTTGAGAAGGCACCTAGGTGGAGGGTATGAATGTGAATTAGGTTGGTGAAGGCATGTTGTGTTGGTCATAGGAACCCTTGTAGTGTAAGTAGGGACTCATGTGTTAATAAGTGGGAATCCATGACAAGGTTTTTGCATGGTCATGTTTTTCATCTTACTTTTTGGGATTCAGCTCTTGGCAGTGCATGATATGTGAGAAGGAACCTAGGTGGAGGGTATGAACATGAATTGGGTGGGTGAAAACATGTAGTGTTTGTCATAGGGTTTAATGACAATTATTAACAATTGCACGAGATAATGTTTCATATATTTCAATGACATATTGTTTGCTATATTCACCAAATTAGGGTGATGCAAAAAAAACGAGATGCAAACATTCCCTTGGACGCTCACATCATAGTACATGAAGTTTTACACATGCCTAACATAAAATCGGTCCCCACTTATATTCACATAGGACAATTGAAGCTACTCTTACACTATTTAATTGCATAACCTCCAATGAGCTCACTAGAGTCTCATGTCAACCCTCACAACTGTTGGGTTTAATAGTGCCAAAGTTCAAGAGGGAGGGTGAATTGACCTTTTAAAACTTTCTCGCAGAAACAGTGTTTAACACAGTTTACAGAAAATAAATCGATTTATGTGAAAATGAACAGATTTATTTCAGCACTGTTTTTGTTTGAAAAGCGTTTATACAGCAAGGTTAATCACAAGATTATGCAGATAGATTTTCCAGATGCACACACACTGATATTAGAACGAAAACCAGTGAAACACAAAACAGCAAACTTCAATTTCAAGCAAGTGATTAAGGTTCAATTGATAGCATGCCAATTAATTGAGTAACCTTTACAATCAACCTGTTCCAGTGGCTTTTAACAAACTATGAGTGTTCTTCTTGATATCAAACAGTTTTCCAGAAATTAAGAACAATGAATCACAGAACAGTAAGCTTCAATTTTAAGCAATTGTTTAAGGTTCAATTAATAGCTTTGACAATTTCTTGAGCAACCTATCACAGTCAATCTGTTCCAATGGCTTTTAACAAATTTTATATGTTCTTATCAGAATCAAACAACTTTTTCAGAAATTAAGAACAATATGAACTGAGCCCAAAAAGAACAGATTTATTATTGATTGAACAAATTTATTTCTTTGTTGTTTTAACAATTATGCAGAAACTTAATTGCAGAGATTGAGAGAGAATAAACACAGGGCAGTTATACTGGTTCACTAAACTGAGCTACATCCAGTCTTCACCTAAAACCAAGGTGAAATTCACTAAATCACAATACAAACAAACACAATTCCCACTGTTCTTGAAACCCACAAGAACTTAGGTACTCTTGCTGAAAAAACCTATTTCAGCTCACACACACTCTTCAAGAAAACCTATCAAGAAAAGTGTTCAACCAAACTATTACAAGAAATGAAAAGTGAAACGACTACACCTGATTGAGGATACAAAGATCTGCCTTAAACCAGTAGGCAAGATTGCTAGAACAGTAGCAGCACCTCACACCAAGCTTTTGGAACCAAACCAAGAACAAGCACTTTGTGATTTTTGAAATCTTTGAAGAACAAAAGTTAATCCTTTGTAAACTTTTAATTCTCTGCTGTCAAAACTTGTTTTTGCAAATGTATGAACGATGTTTAAACTCATAAACAAGTTTTCATTTTATAGAAAATCAACTTATAACAGAATTTTGAAAAACAGTTAAAGCTGTTACAAAATGAACAGATTGAAAATAAAATGAACAGATTTATTTTCAAAAGCAGTTAGAGAATTTGTTAAGTGAGGAGACTTAGTCAACCATTCTGGTGCTGAGATAAAACTGAAAATTGTTTAAGCTGACATGGAACCAGAGACAAAAAGAATCTATTCATTTACAGATGAACAGATTTATTTTTCAAAACGAAAACAGAAAAGCTTAACTGTTTGAAACACAGTCGTTTTGAAAGATAGAAGGCTTAGTCAAAATACATGATGCACAAAATCTAATTTTCACAAGACTCAGCCAAGGCATCATTGTAAAACTGAATCTGTTTATTTAGAAAAGAACAGATTTATTTTTATGCAGTAAACGTGTTTTTTGTAAAACATGTGAAAAACAGTTTAAGAAAACTTATGTTTGTTCTTATCACATGGCTAGTGGTTATGAGGTGAGTTACTCAGCAAAAAGCCCACTCTTAGACAACCTCTAAGCACTACCTAAGACACACTTAAAGCAAAGCAAAATACACATGAAATGTACATAGAAGTCTTCATCAAACACAATCTTGAAGGGACAACAACCATCTTCAACAACAACAACAAAAAAATTGAGATGCAAACATTCACTTAGAGGCTCACATGACAGTGCATAAAGTTCTTCACAAGTCCCAACATAAAATCAAAGGGGTCCCCACTTACATTCCCATACCAGAATTGAAGCTACTTTTTCTAATATTCAATTGCCTAACCTTTAATGAGCTCACTGAAGTCCCATCTCAACCCTCACAACACCAAAAAAAAACGACATGCAAACATTGACTTGGAGGATCACATGACAGTGCATAAAGTTCTACACAGGTCCCCACATAAAATCAAAGGGGTCTCCACTTAGATTGACAAACCAGAATTGAAGTTATTGTTCCAGTATTCAATTGCCTAACCTTCAATGAGCTTACTGGAGTCTCATCTCAACCCTCACAACACCAAAAAAACGACATGCAAACATTGACTTGGAGGATCACATGACAGTGCATAAAGTTCTACATAGGTCCCCACAAAAAATCAAAGGGGTCCCCACTTAGATTGACATACCAGAATTGAAGCTACTCTTCCAGTATTCAATTGCCTAATCTTCAGTGAGCTCACTGGAGTCTCATCTCAACCCTCACAACACCAAAAAAACGACAAGCAAACATTGACTTGAAGGATCACATGACAGTGCATAAAGTTGTACAGAGGTCCCCACATAAAATCAAAGTGGTTCCCACTTAAATTGACAAACCAGAATTGAAGCTACTCTTCTAGTATTCAATTGCCTAACCTCCAATGAGTTCACTGGAGTCCCATCTCAACCCTCACAACACCAAAAAAATGACATGCAAACATTGAGTTGGAGGATCACATGACCGTGCATAAAGTTGTACAGAGGTCCCAACATAAAATCGAAGGGGTCCCGACTTACATTCACACACCAGAATTGAAGCTACTGTAAAACTACTGAATTTCCTAACCTGCAATGTGGTCACTGAACTACCATCTCAACCCTCAAAACACCAAAAAACCAATATGCAAACATTGAGTTGGAGGATCGCATTACAGTGCATAAAGTTCTACAAAGGTCCCCACATAAAATCGAAGGGGTCCGCACTTACATTCACACACCAGAATTGAAGTTATTGTTACACTACTGAATTGTCTAACCTGCAATAAGGTCACTGGACTGCCATCTCAACCCTCAAAACACCAAAAAAACGAGATGCAAAAATTGACTTCGATGTTTACATCACACTGCATAAAGTTCTTCACAGGTCCCGGCTTAAAAAAGTATGGGGTGACCACTACATTTGAAGGTACTCTTCCACTATTGAATTGCATAACCTGTATTGAGCTCAATGGACTCCCATGTGGACGCTCAAAAGACCAAAAATCCACATGCAAACTTTGTAACATAACAATGCATACAGTTCTTCACAGGTCCCAACTTAAATACAAATGGATCACCAATTACATCCACTGAACTCAGTTTACACACAATACAATTGACCACATTCACTACGAAGTTCAACAAAACCATTTGAACAATACACAACAATCACAAATATAGCTACAATACCACAAATTACAATCGTTTTAACAATGTCAATAAACCATACATCCACTAACTTAAAACCAGAAAAACCTAAAAACATATCGATTAATGAAGTACTTGAGCATCAATTTTTGGGTTTTTTGGCTTCCTCCTTAAATACGTTGTCCAAGGTGTTTTCAAAACAGTAGTCTTGAAACGTTTCCTGTGTTCAGGTTCATTTTAGGAAACATGTTGACTTTTTCATTTGGATGGTCTTCATCTCCATGTAAGTCTTTCTCTTCATATACATCTTCATTACTACTTTCTGCCTTTTTGAAGTATGTGTAATCCACTAAAAAAGGTTCAACGTCAACTACTTTTGACCGAGTATCATCAGAAACAGAATTTCTACTTGCAATTAACTCAAGTATGTCGTTGACCTCTTTCTCCATACTCGTGATTAATACTTCTTGCTCCTCAAATTTGCCCATCAGTTCAACTACTTTCACCGTCATTGCACGAACTTCATCCTTTGTTTCTTTCTTCTTCCTAATTCCACAGCCAATTTGGTGAAAACCTTATTGAACAAATTCACTGCAAAGTTCTCATTGGAAGCACACAACTTGTTCGTTGACATATATAATTCCAACCTTAATTATCTACATTCATAACAACATAATGTAATACAAATTCCAATACAAATGGCATACCTTATTCTTATGCAGACCACGTTGAAGTTCATAGTCACTAACTCTAACATCCATCTAATGCATGATACGGGGATATTTATTTTCACTCCTAGGTACTTGATGCTTATAAGAGAACAAATGCTCCATCGCCCATATCTGAATAATGAATACAAAAAATTCATTTATTACAAAGTCAAACACATGCACAATTATTACAAACATTTAGCAACAAGAAAAACGTTTCATATTACCTATAAGAGGTATACACAACCATCCACATGGATAGACGACATACTTTTGTGAGTCATCCATTTTGAAGTCGAACACAAACTATCAACCAAAATGTCATACACTAAATGCCCTCAATTATACACACCAAGTTTGTCTAAATCATCAACAATGTTAAACAACCCATCATGAACTAAACTCATTCTAGTAGGCAAAATAAACTCCGACAAACCTAACAGGATGTACAACTTACAAAAGTCTTCTAAGGAAATATCGTTCCCACGTTTCAAAATTACAAAATAAATAATTTACACACTTACATCACCTTCTTCAAAAAAACTCATAGTGCGAGATATAATTCTATTTTTCCTTAAATCAATTTTTGTACCAGCTACTCTAAGACCTACAGCTAAACACACATCTAACAAACTAAATGACACAAATTGACACTGAATTGCAAAACCTTGCTTCCTCTCCACCCAAGCACTATATAACTTACTTAAAAGTCCACGACTTAATTTTATCTCCTCACGGACAAACATAAGCCATCCAAATGGGGTGGACTGTATAATACACTTTTGTTCCAAACTTAATTGCTTGTTCACAACACCCAAACACTTTGATATGCAATTATGCTTAAACACTTGTATATCAAATCAAATAGAAATACACTTTAATATATAAAATTATCAAAATATAAATATAACATCATGTCTACTTTAAAACACAAATCATCATTTCAATAAAAAAGTGCTTCATAGGTCACCACATTAAAACAAAGGGGTCACCACTTCCCCATGATAGTGTCACTAATTCAGGACATTAACATTCACATTCAATTTTATCACCACTAACTCAGTCCCTAACCTTCTCGACCCACAAAAACTTCAAAATCAGTCCCACAATCGCACAACAAAAAACAATGAAAACCTAATTCATTTAAACTTCAACACTCAAAAACCATAACACCAAACAAATAAACGAAATTGCATTTTGCAAATCAAGGTTTTTTTTTTAAAATTCATTTTTTCAATGGCATAAATTTAGTCATATTGACCCTTTTCGGTTAAACTACATAGGATTTTATACCAAATTTATGTCAGGTGGCCTACAACCACTATTCTATTTGTCACTTATCCTTCTTTGGTCCATTATTCTTGAACTATTTCCTTTTCTATTCCTCTAAATTTTTAATTCCAAGCACTTTTTTTTTTCAATATGTTCAACAATCTGCACATGTTCATGATTTTATGTAATCAAACCCTCTAACTGAACAGTATGACAAGGATGGTTACTAACATTTTTAGTCATTTATGATTAACCATCATTACATATTGCACTTCTTCATAATGATACAAAATTTCTTTAACTAATATTCTTTAAAAAATTGATATCAAATTTTCCAAACTTAAAGACTGAAACTGATTTTTTTTAGTAATTTAAATTGTACAAGGCTACAAGCTTTATTTTGGGAACAAAATTGTTAAACAAAATTACAGTGCAAAAACTCCTTCATAGGTGACCACATAAAAACAAAAGGGTCACCACTTACCTAGACAGGCCACATTGCAAACATTCACATTAAATTCTATCACCAGCAACTCATAACACACACGCAAAAAGTTGAAAACCACTCCAAAAATCGCAGGAAAAAAATAGTAAACAATGAAATCCAAATCAATTAAAAAATAAAAATTCAAAAACCACAACAACAAACAATCAAACGCAATTACACTACACTCAACGCTACACAACGAAAATCAAACTAAAAGCAAAACATTCAAACAAATAAGCTTGTTCCAAACGAACCAAAATACATACCTGATTCGAAATTGCACTCTTCAACCAAAACTCTAATGCCAACGTACATTCCTTCTCCCTTCAATAATCGCCGCACAGTTGTTTAGCGCCCAATCCAAAACCCTAAACCACCGCACTCCAAAACCCCACTAATCGACAACCTCCCAATCCAAAATGCACACATATTCAAACCTGTTCTTTCGCAATGAAGAACCTCAAATGCAAACGTTGTCCACAATCCTTTGCAATCCACCATCCTACCTTTCAAATGCACCGATTAATGGAAGAAAAATCCTTATGGCTTTGACAAACCCTTTCACGAATGCAATCCAATAACCCTTTCACAAACGCACCTTCCAAATATTATAATTTATCAATTTTTCCAACTCAACAAGTGAAACCCACACATTATTTCTTTAAAATTAAAATTGTCATGTCACCTAGTTGTATTTTGGAAGCTTGTTACCTTATAGGAATAATAGAGGAAACATCCAATTTCTTAGTTGGACATTTATTGATTGTTGTGTGTTGTGGTTACTACATCTCAGTGAATATGGAAGGTTATATTCTCTTGTAGTATACTTGTTACAATATTCATCTATACCTATATATATAATTTCATATGTCATCTTCAGTATAATAATCCTCAAACATTCTTTTATGTAAACTAGTCACCACTCAAATTGCTTCAAACTTTTGAAATTCAAATGCCGAAATCTTGAATGTCATAACCAATAATTTCACATTCAACAATCACAGTTTTGTTGAGACATGAGAAAGCGAAGGCAACCAAAAACCCTAATCCCACTTCACCACAAAGCAGACTCAGACGAAAGCATTTCTGGTAATTTTCTGCAATTCAGATTCAAAAACCTATTCTCACTGCACACACCAACTTCCTAATCCAATCACTCTTTCTTCATTTACCGCCAGATCAAGACGATGCCGTTTTCCCCAACAATGCGCTTTCCTCGCACCCAACCCACAAGGTTCACTCCCAAACATTTTGTTCCAACTGAATTTCGTTTTCTCTCAATCTATCACCACGCCCTTCACATCACATTTGCAAATGCAATCACTATCACTATCTTCTTTTTCTTCTTCTGATTTTTGTAGCAAGAATTGCCTCTTGCGGTGCGGCTCGACATTCTAAAAGGTGCATCATCTAACTCTTTTAGTTTCAATTGAATTAGGGAACTCTTTGAATAGGTTTCTCTTAAAAAATTCTGGATTAGCTTGTTCAAACGACCCTAATTATTAATATTAATTGTCAATTCTGAGAAGGGTACTGCTATACAGGAATCAGTGATCAGAATTTGTCTGGGAAAGGCCACAGTTCTTCATTTGAGGCATGTCTTTGGATTCCTGCTGGTTTTAGGACTAGTTTGTGTGAAGAAATGGAAGTAACTGATGTTTTTATTGGTTGATCAGAAACCGCTTGAAGATGAGGTTGAAATGCCTGACTTCAGCGAGGGAGAGGTGGTTGCCAATTCAACTGATGAAGAAAACAATTCTGCGGATGGGGTACTCTTTAAAGTTCTCATACGATGTTTTACTTCTGATCTTTCAGCCATCTATTTATTAGAAAACACCAATTTAGTTGCTGAAATGAAACTGGCACCACTGATGTTGTTGTGAGTTAATGAGGTTGGTCCCTGATTTTGGTGTGTCAAGGGAGACCAAATTGGTTAATGGTTGTCAAAAGTCAAAGACCAAATTTGCCCTTTTTGTAGTATTAGGGACCAAATTGATATTTTAAGTCCACTAAATTTATTTCTTAGTTCTACTTTCCGGACCGAATTGATATTTTACTAGTCATCTAATTTTTCCTTTTTTTTTTCAATGTATGTATGACTTTATACTCCTCTTGCTTTTGTTTAGAGTAAATAATCAAAGTTTAATCCTTGAGATATGTTGCCTTGGTCACATTAGTCCCTGAATGATGTAAATTGTGCATTGCTTCAGTCAAATTAGTCCCCAGATTAGGAATATTAGGGAATGATTTGATCAACAGAATGCGCATTTGATGAATAAATGACCAACTAAATGCATATTCATGAACCATGAGTATAATTTCCTTAATTTGCGAACTTGTATCATTTACTGTGTTAATGTTTATCTTCCAGGAGCTACTTTAACTGTTGATTCTTTATTTTGTTTACTTCTTAAAGGATAACACTGCCATATCAACCAGACAGCTCCGCAAGTATGGTCCACAATCTATCAGAAACAAACATACTAGAGATATGACCAGAATTTCTGAAGCATTGTTACATTCCAAAGGAAGCTCGTCAGCATCCCATGCTACCTGCTCCGAAGCAAATACATCTGGTATGTGCTCCAAAGAGAATACATTTTTTTCTCGACTAGACCATGAATTGCTCCAAAGAGAGTCATCCCTATAGTGGGCTACTAGCTTCAGGTTTTTTCAATATCATTCAACATTTATTCTGTTCTCCTTGCTACATCTCATGTTGGTAAAATAATGTGTGTATGAACAAATGACTTCTATTTTAGGAAATATTCTATCAGAAAGAAGTTGGATTTATGACTTCTTTTCCTAACTCCCTAACCTGCAACTTATTAGACAACTGCAGTTTAGTTTAGGCCACTGGTTGGTTCTGTGCTACTATGAGCATCCATATGGAGAACTATTAGAGGGTAGTTTTACTCTTATGTTTTTCATTGTGCATCAGCTGTGTGATAGGTTTATTTTCTTTTCCTTTGTATAGCAGTAGTTTGTTAGTGTGATATTAGTATATTATGTGTAAGTACAACTAACTAACTGATAGTTTGTTAGAGTGTATTTCTTTCTGTTACAGTTTAGTTTTTGTTTCTTAGCTGTCATCTTACTAATAGTTAGAATTTGTTTTTCTTCTGTTATTGCTAAGGAACTGTATTCCTTAAGCTATATAAACCAGATGTATTTTCCAATATAAGCCTTCAGAATTCAATACAATAGTACTTTAGACATTCTCTTTCTCTTCTTTCATCTATTCTGTCTCTCTGTTGTTACCTCCAGGCCACTGCTTGTCACATTAAATAGGTTCTGTGCATCCTTAGACATCCATACAGTGAACTTACTGAAATTTTAACGTGTTTTTCATTTTTTTTTATCGGGGCCATTATTTGTTGCTTTCTTGCAATAATTACTATATAGCAGTTTTTGATGATCTTTCCCCCCCTTTCTGACTTACCCTTAGTATAATTGCAACAGTTCTAATGTTCGAATCAGAATATAAATTTGTGTAGTCTAATTTTTTATGTTCCTTTAGAAATACCTTTTATGGATTTGGAATCTTTTTGACTATTTATTAGGGAGAGGTTCATGGAAATGTGATCTGTATGGGCTTGAATTATTTGCTTGTCCTTTTTATTTATTTATTCATTTGCTTTCTTAGAACGGAGTTCATGTTATACATCATACAGTTTCATGCTGAATTTTGTTGCAAATACTCATAATTTGAAAGATAAATGATTTTTTTTGTATTATCTATCTACTGGATTCATCCTGATGTTAGTGGACTACTGTGAAAATGTTACGTACCCAAAAATCACACACAGAGACACCACAAAGGCACAGATAGAATTACTGAAAGACCTCCGTATTATTAGAAATGTACACTGTATTTGAAAACAATCAAGGAAACAAGTTTTCCTTCTCCACAGGAATGACCCTGTTAACAAACTGACTTTACAAAAACCAACCCCTTTCCCCAAACCGGTTGGTCTTTATTTTTAAAGACCAACCCTTCCTAACCGCTAACAGCCACCTACCCTCTATTTCTCCTCTGATACACTTTCCACACTCTCTCTTTATTTCCCTTAAGTTGTGTCCTAACAGAAAATAATTGTTGTTCCCTAAAGAAGTTTTTTCTCTTTGTTAGTGTTGTAGTATTATTGTTTTAACTTTAAGTTTATGCCACCTGAATTACAACAACTGTTGCAATTCTTGATGGTTAATTAATGCCTGGAGTATTATATCAAGTTGATGACAGTTGCAGGGATTTGGAAAGCTAAACCAAGATTTTCATTGGCATCAGGGTCACGTAAATGTGGGGGCATTGGTCCTTCAATCCTCAATATTGACAACTTGCCTGAAATTGTGAAAGCTGTTGATCCTAGGAGTTCTAGAAATTTAGATGGAAATCATCCTGAAGACGATGACAAAATTGAAGTAAATTCAGACATTGAGCCTGATGAAACAGAAGCTTTTCCACTTAGATTTAATCTTGCCTCAATGGATGATCTCTTCAACAACCTCCAAGATAAGGCCAATCAGGTGGGTAGAAATTTTGAAATGCTTCCCGTACTCTTTGACCTATCCATTTACTTCTTTCCATATGAGGTCTTTCTTGTATCCATATTCCAATATTTTCTGAATGATCCTCAAAGAGGAGGAAATTTGGTGCAGCTTTTGCAGAAAAGTAGTGGACCCCACTTACAAGAGACAGCTGTTGACAGTGAAGGTTCCTCAGAGCCTGTAGAAAGTGGATCATCAAGTGAGAATGAGGTATATATATATGCAGTATGACTGCGTGTTTACTTTTTAGTTTAGTGTCATGACTGCGTGTTTACTTTTTAGTTTAGTGTCATGACTTGCTGTTTAGGATATAAGCCACGGGAGTTAATGAATTAGTTTGTTAAGATAGTCAGAATATTAATGTGTTAATTATGATTGCTAGAATATTTATGAATGAGTTAGTTAGATATAAATACGTTAAGAAGGATAGCAAATTTCCGGAGTTGTTGTTATTGTGAATTAAGCATAAGCTCTTTGTGAAGGGAAACCCTTGTTGGACAGGGAATTGATATATGCTCATTTATAGATCGAGCATTAGCTCTTTGTGAAAGGAGAAACCCTTGAAGGAGAGAGAAGGTTCTCATTTTTCTTGTTCTTTTCTTTCTAATTTCAATTCTTGGTTCCTAACACTTGCTGTACATCTACTTATTTTTACAGTCAAGTTATCAACAAATAAAAAATACCTTCCCTGTAAAGAAAATGCAGACTATGGCAGAGCGATTTGTGGAAGCTCTAGGGACATCCTCGGTTATCACTGAAGGGACACATGTTGGAGCTCATAATTCATTGAGGTATGAAATAGTAGTAGCTTCCTGATACTTTTATGCAACTAAAAATGAATTTGAATGAATTCTGAATTCAATGGCTGGTTATCGTGCCAAATTGTGCAGTGCTGGATTATTTGGAAAACTACAGCAGATGATGCTGAAAGAAAAAGAAACAGACATGGACTTCTGCAAAAAGTTAAAAGCTGGAGCTAGGCCAGATAGTAAAACTTTTGATTTTACTTTCTCTGCAGTTTCCCTTGTCTAAGTAAAACACCATTTAAGACTTATTTCATTACTAAAACAATCATTTGATAGTAGTTTTTCATTTTTGTTCCTTTTTGAAGGAGAGGGTGGGAGGGGGGTGCATAAAGTAGAACATGAACCTGATTGTACACATGTGTGTATGCTTTTTTGTTTTGCTTATAATGAAAAATTTCCCAGGTGAACTTGGCTGCATTGATCTACAAATCATTTCAAAATACCACGATGTAAAGCTGACTGTTTGTCACTGCTCATTTGGCAAGTACAGAGAGGTGAGATGAAGTTATAAAAATCAACTTATTTTAGATGCTTATTATTGAAATAGGCCAAATAGTGGTAGGTCTTTGAAGGTTTATTATAGAAACTGGATCAGAAACGTAGGAAAGATGAGGTTTACAGAAAGACTGAATAATGTATATTTCCAAAGTGTTACAGAAATGAATAACTCTGGTTCTTCAACGGATCAGTATTCTCCCAACATATTCTTAACTAACTGTCCTGACATAGTAACTAATTCCTAATACTTGTAACTACATCAAAAGGTCTATTCCCATTTCCATTATTTCTTCTCTCATAAACCTTGTTATAGGGGCTGCATCCTATCAGTTTGTCAGAAAACCAGATAGAATGCAGTTATAATTTATGTACAAGTGTTTTTATATGCGACAGTAAGCAGTCATTTCTACGAGTGCACATATTATTTAGTGTCAGAAGAGTGCAGTAGCTGTTTGACATTATTTGGCAGTTACTTTATTAGATAGTGTTAAGAAAAAATATGCTAATGACTGTCTCACTAATTCCTGGCATTTATGAATAGTTTGTATGTTGGAAAAACTCCAAACGTCTACATTGGTTGGATTCAAATCCTAATGGGATAAGGCTTTTGTTGTTGCTGCTGTTACATATAAAAACATGTTACTTGTAGAGGTGGAGAATGACGATGTCCTCTTGGAAAAGCTATAATTAGCTGTTATTCTATTTGATTTATTTTGCTTCACTTGAACACAGAATGTGACAGGATCAGTTTATTTGAAATGGACAACAACATGCATTTCAGACATACCCAATATTTAATGCTCATCAGAAAATTGATCGAAGGTGATAGGTTGTTTTTGCAGAATTTTCTATTACAAGATAATTCCGAAGGAAATGAGTTTGGTGGCACCAAAAGCAGTCAAAGCACCATTATCTTTAGCCCAAGGGTTTGCAACAATGCTGGCCTTGTAGTTGGGAATGTGATCCGAATTCACCCTCCATGGTAAGATTGTAGAGTTTTTATTTTTTTAGTTATTGAATTGAGCTGTGCTTATTTTTGACTTGCCATGAACTGCTAGTGTTGTTTCTTGATCTCTCTCTTATGGTTTTGGTTCTTGGACAGGAAGGAAGTTCGAGTGGGAAATGATAATATTATCTTGTGCACTTATTTCTCCGAAATTTGATACCCAGTTTGATTCATTTTAGATTCTTATAAACCATGGAAAATTATGCAAACCACCGTTTGTAGTGGTGGTGGATAGAAGAATATCAAACAAATATGCTGCTGTTCTGCTTTAGGAACTTGGAAAGGAACTTGTCTTCTTTCATTTGACTTGAGTCAAGGTACCCTTAGGTTACTGTACTACTAGCCTTAAAGATTATTGTCAGAGAAAGTAAAAATTAGTGAAAAATTTAGAGTGAGAATCAGGAAGAATCCCTAATGTTTCTAATATTTGAGGCTGATACAATTAGAAGGTATTTTTTTTTAAATATTTAGATGGGAAAATTTTAGAGTATAAATAATTTTTAAAGGGAAAACAACCTATTTAAGAAGTTTTAAAAGTACAGTTATTAAAAAGGTAAAAATACACTTTTTTATTATATTAAATTTAACAAGAATAGGCATGACAATAAATAGAGTATTCAGTACTCTTTGCACCATTTTAAAAGGTACTTGTATGAGTTTCATATCAATTTTAAGCAATTTTAGATCCATGCACTCGATACTCACATTTTACTTACGTATAAACTCAATTAGTTAATAAAATAGTATTAATTAAAAAATTAACTTTTGTATGAAGACGTAATTAATTTTTTGAGTGAAATATTTTCTCAAATTATACTTGCAATTTTATTATTATTTTAGTGATATATCTTGAAAGATGTATGCGTAATGTGTTTAAAAATTAGGAGTTAACATTCGTAATGTTTTTAAATCTTAAAGAATAGACACATGTAATATTTTGAAAAAAGTATTTGTAAAGTGAGGAAGAATTTGCCGACCCCAGAAAATGAAGACTTGATACTTAAACTGTTTCACGTTGTTTTCTCCTACTGCTGCCACCAATCACTTTCACATGCCACCAATAGCTTTTATCATTCATAGCTTCTTCAAAAATAAAATACCTGCATTTTTTTATAATAAATCTTACTATTTTTATTACTTTTTCTATTTCATTTTATATTTATCCATTTCTCAGAGAAGCCGTATTAGTCATTTTCTTAATTTTAGTAGCCCCAATTTTATTTAAGTTACTTTCATGTACTTTTATTTTTTAAACTGAGTCTCAATAAAAAAAAAAAAAATATCTGCAGTAACTAATTGAGTTGTAATATATAACGTAAAAAAAATTACATTATAGATTATTTAAAAATCATCTTAATATAGTTTCCAAAGTAATTATTAAAAAATTAGTAATTTTATCGTGCGCTGTATCATTTGATTGTATGAGTTTATTTTAGTTAGAATTTAATTAGAATGCATTTTTTTTTGCATGATACACCGTTTGAAATCATTTTTTACTAATTAGTAAAATAACAATATTTATATATATATATATATATATTATAAAATTTAAAATCTTTAATTTTAATATATATATATATATAACAAATTTGTATGGATTTGTAAAATGAAAATATGTTATAATTAACATTAAAATAAAAATATGCATATTTTTCTGTTATTTCGTACAATTTTTCTTTTTCCTAATGTATACAAATTGTCGTTAGAAGACATATCTGTTAGTTATTAAATAGAATATTCTGATCAGAAAACTAAAATTACGCACATACTAAATTATGAAGATTAAAAGTCCATTCAATTATTTTATTTTATTTTATATAGTTTTCAAAGATAAATGGATGAGAAAAAAGAACCAACAGAATTTTCTTTGATTTTTATCTCATAAATAAAAAATAATAATAGCATGAATGCATGAGTGGAACTAGAAAAATTTGGATGGTAACAATTTTATGGTTTCTCTCTTGGTTTTCACTTGTTGGTTTCTGAGATATGGCACCTGCAGATATATTGAGCAAGTTGTGGAACTTTATTTCTTTCCTTCCATTCTTCTTCCTGCTCTTTATCCTTGGCATCATAAAAGGTTCATTCTTTTCCCTCTTTCATTCAGTATTTGATTTTTGTCCATTTTTTTAGCATATATTTTGATAAATAGAGTTACTAGTTACATTCACGGCAGGTGCACTGATAGGTTTAATTGCATTTGCCATTATTGGCACTGGAAATTCAGCTGTTATGATTGGACTTTGGAGTGCACATGTATTTTGGACATACTACTGTGTGGCAAGGTTGTAGTTTTCTTTCCAAATTGCAACATGTTCTTCTATTCATCCTTCTCTACAATTTCTTTTAACCCTTTTGAAATCATTGACCCTTGGCAATAGGACAAATAGGTTTGGACTGGTCTTCAAGGTTGTGGTGCTCATGTGTTTGCCAGTTCCTCTGTTACTTTGGCCAATAGTGGGTATTTTTGGAAGCCTTTTAGGTGGAATTGGATATGGTTTTTTTGCTCCTCTTCTTGCAACTTTTCAGGCTGTGGGGAAGGGAGAGAATTTTAGTAACAAATTTTTTCATTGCTTCAATGTAAGTGAGAATTTCTGTTTATGTAATCATGTATCTTTCTATGCCCTTTTTGGATCTGTATTTTTCAATTCTAACCCATTACATGATCTAGGTAGTGATTGTAAAAACTTCTGCTTAGAGAATTATTGGTATATCTAACTTCAAAATATGTAGTTGTTGGGATATTTTATGTGTGTATAATATAAGACATATATAAACAAGTTCTTTTACTTTCTTTTTAGTTTGAGAAATGGTTTCCAAAATGTTACTTTATTTTCACTTTGTATAATTTGCTATTTCCATCATTCTCTCCAAAACACCAATGAAAATAAGATGAAAGCTTTTGTAATGTGAAAACAGTAATAGATGAAAACAAAATCTGTGTTTTTTTGGACATGGTCAGTTTTAAGAGACTGCCATATCGCTCATATGCTATTTTATGCTTTTATATTAGTTCATATTTGTTTTGGAAAAAGCATTGAAACTTGTAACCCTGCCAACGTGATATTGTTAATTTTCTTTAGTTTCAAACGTAATTATTCTATGTATTTTCTTAAGAGCTTGTGGACTTGACCAGAATGCAGAAAGCCTTAATGCTACTTAATTCTGATACCAGGATGGCTGTTGGTCGACAATTGAAAGAAGCTGCACAGTGGTTCAAGATGTCACAGACTTCTGCTTCCACTCCTATTTTTCATACATGGATGAACTGAGAGAAAACTTACCCCCTGGTGAAAAGCCGTTAGATATCCGGTGAGTTTTCTCCTCCAATAACTTGTGTGATATGAAACAACAGACCTGTTGAGAAAAAAAGTTGCACAAATTCAATTGTTTTCATGCTAGATTGTCAATATTACCATGCTGCTTGTTGGTGATCATTGTTGGCATGCCATTTGACACGGCTTTAATAACCTCAATTGCTATGTGGAAGAGTCCATATATGCTGTTCAGAGGGTGGAAGAGACTATTAGAAGATTTGATTGGAAGAAAGGGACCATTCCTAGAAACTGAATGTGTCCCATTTGCTGCTCTTGCAATCATCCTCTGGCCTTTGGCTGTTATAGTGGCTGTATTAGCAGCTATCCTTTGCAGCCCTTTTCTAGCCCTATACAGTGGAGTTGTTGTCCATCAGGTCAGTATTCAGTAGGAGCATGATGCTCTAATTTCTCTAAGCATTTATGCAAGTTTTAGCAGATTTCATTGAATGAAGATTTTGTTTACTTTTAGGAAGACTCAGTGAAGATGGGGTTTGCCTACCTTGTGTCTGTGGTTTCACTTTTTGATGAATATGTGAATGATTTACTCTACTTGAGAGAGGGATCCTGCTTGCCCAGGTGCCAGAATATTTTCTTTAATGTAGTGACATGTTGCTCTTGTTAAAAGTGCATTGGACAATTTCCATCACTGATTCTGATAAGTCCTTGTGACAGCCAGGCCAATATACAGAAGAAACAAGAGGCATGCTGTTGAGAGAAAAAACCCTGGAAGAGGTCATGTTGATTTGAAACACATGGATGGTTCACAGAATTCAAAACAAACCTTGCAACAATCCAGAAGTCTGAAATGGAGAATTCAGCAATATAGACCGATGCAGGTGATTCTTCCATGATAGCAATACATGAATGGTCTGTTTCCATGAATTTTGGTACCTTGAATTGAAAGTAATTTTTCTTTTTCAGGTATGGGACTGGCTGTTCAAGTCATGTGAGGTGAATGGCAGGATACTCTTCCGTGATTCCCTTATAAGCTTTGGGGAAGTTGAAGAATTCATTTTGAAAGGCAATTGCAAAAAGTTAAGCATCAAGTTACCAGCTTGGTCTATGCTGCAATGTCTTCTAACTTCTGCAAAATCCAACTCAGATGGATTGGTGATCTGTACTCCTCTTACTCACTGACACCTCTGTTCTATGATGTATCTATACAATATCTGTATAGGATACATAGCAATCCAATTCCAAAAATATATAACATATAGTATACAATATGTGTAAGATACATGTTTAGAAGTGGATAAAATTTCTTAAGACATAATAAATATATAACTACTAGTATGCAAATCCAAATTAAAAACATACTTCATGAACATTACTAAGATAAAAAATCATAAATCATTGTCATCATAATCACTTCCTATTATTTACATTCAAATAGTACTATCAATCTCATTGTTTTCTAGGAATCAAGCATAAACAGAACAGTTACAGTGTCACTCGTTCATCAAGAGACTGTGTTTCTGTGTTTTTATATTGCACATTCTTATATGGTTTGTATAGTTGTAGTGGAATTTCATAAAGTTCCTTAAAATCTTGGACATTTTACTTGTTCATATCAGTTAAGTTTTCAATAGTACTAGTACTGGATACATGAAGCAATTGAAGTATCAGTGCTTTATAGCCTCTATTCCATTGCAAAAACATAAACATATCCATGCTTCTGCAGCCGAGGATGTAGTGTTGACAAGGATGAATGGACCAAAGGATAGAGTGTTTGAGTGGTTTATTGAACCTTTATTGATCATGAAAGAGCAGCTAAAGAACCTGGAGTTGGAAGAAACAGAAGAAACTTGCCTGAAGGAACTGGTAATGAGATGCAAAAATGAATTGCCTGAGGAGTGGGATAGCACGGGATTCCCATCTAATGACACTGTTAGGAGAGCACAATTGCAAGCCATAATTAGAAGGTACATGTTTAGGAAATAGCATTACATGCTTGTTTGGATGCAAACTAGAAGAGTTTTTATGAGCTTTTCTACAAAAATTTAAAGTCTTTTTTTTTTTTTTTGCAGTAGAAAAGCTTTCAAAAGCACTTCTAAACAGAGCTCATGTACCTTTCCTACCTTAAAAGGAGGAAGTACTTGTTCATTTTAGATCCTAAATTTTTCAACAACACAGTATATGTGAATGTGATTGCTCAAAATAACTGTGTGTGAAAGCAATTCTTGTGTGAGTACAGTGTCTATATATTATAGACACAACCAATCAAAAGCTCTAAATAATGTTAAAATGATTTTGGATATATTTCTCAATAAACACACTTGTATGAGAAGAAAAATGTTTGAGCAAACTACATAATTATTGTAATACATCCTAAGCTTTTGATTGGTTGTCTCTACAGGCACTGTGCATGCAAGCATTAATATGCATGAATTGTTCTTTTAAATGATTAACAGAAAAGGAAGGAAAAAGGGTAAGGCTTACCCTTCAAACTTCAGGTACACTAGTTTACTGAGGAATGCAGTGCAATATTAACAAATCATGTTTTTACCATCATGAATCATGAAGTATGTATAACAGAAAGAGAAAATTACACTTATTTCTTAATGTATGCTTAAATAATACTTAATAAAAAAGAACTCCTTCATTACAAGTTGGCAATGAATAAAAAAAAGGGCTAAAAAATAACCCTTTAAAGTTCTGGTATGCCTCTCCATCTACATTTGAGCCTCCCAAAACTCAAAAAATGCAGTGAAAAGAGAAATTAGACATAAAGAGAAATTAGACATGTAAAAATATTATCACAACTTTCCCTAACACAAACTTAAGTCATTTCTTTCTCAATGCATTTCATCTTTTTCAGGTTGCAGGGGATTGTAGCTTCCATGTCCCGAATACCAACTTTTAGAAGAAGGAACTTAATTAAGGTTTTGTACATAGAAGCATTGCAGCCTGGTGCTTCAGCTATCCATATTGGAGGCACTGTAGTTCCCAAGCATAGTGAGATAAGCAAAGAACAGAATGTTGATGAAGGCACCAGTAGATGTTGAACACATCACATCATATATGAAGATGGATGTCTATATCAGTATGTATATCAAAATCACATTTTGAAGATCAAAGCTTCTTGTAAATTGACAAGGATTATGTAATCTTTCTTCTTTTTTGTTAACTTTATTTCCTTTTGTGGCCATTTTTCTATATTTTTCTTCCAAAAGAAAGAAGTCACTTGATCATGAAAGGCAAAGGGTGCAAAGTTACATGCTTTTTCTGGTTTCTTGATGTGTTTGGTTTGAATGTGCGATATTGACTTTATAAAATCAATCATAGTTTAAATTGATTTTAAATTTATGTGATTTAATATTTGGATAACAAATATTAGAAATTTATATATTTTAAGAAAAAAATTTGTTTTAAATTTCTTTTTGTAATTAAAAGAGTGAATTTGAATGTTTATGAATAATTTTTATTACAGTTAATTAATTAATTATATATATATAACCAGATATCTAAGTTTGAGTCTATATATATATGGTAACTTATATTATTTTTTTCAATTTTTTATATAATTGGTAGTATTGTTATATTTTATCTTTAATATAATAAAATACAAAAATTATAATTCTATTAGTTTTGATTGAATTTCGTTAATAGTTGAGTTAGTTAAAATACGTATTTAATTTTTTAGTAATTGTTACATTGAAAAAATTAATCTAATTAACCTTTTATCAAATATGTATTTAATTACTCAATTATTAAAAAAATTAAATAAAATTAATAGAATTAAATTTTTAATATTATTATGTTTGTATTATATTAAGAATTAAATATATTAATACTTTTATAATAAATATAACTTTTATGTAATTATTAAATTAAATTTATCATACAAAAAGTTACATAGGTATCTAAATTTTAAAAGTAGAAATAAAAATAATAATAATATAGTACGCGTATAAATACGGGAAAACAAATAAAGATAATCTCGACCCTTTATAATAATATTTAATATTTAATTCTATAGTACTATTATAATAACTCTACAGTTAGTTTTAAATGAGATGAAAGCAGTTCCTTATTGTAAAGTATTTTAATATGTTCACTTAAATGAACGTACCTCTTTTTATTTTAGTTCTTTTAGTATAAAAAATGGGTTCTAAAAGGAATTATTACAAGAAAAAAATATTTAAAAATTAATTTTAAAGATTAAAATAATTAATTATTATTTTATTAAATTAAAAATTATTTTATAAATTAAAAATAATAATAATATCTACAATAATTTATATTATTAATAAAAAATTATAAATATTTTTTAAATTAATATTTAATTTTGATGACTAAAGTTTTATATTAAGTAAATCTTTATTGGTCTTATAGACTAATTTAAAATATAAAATATTAATAATTTAAATATTAATAGTTAATTTAAATATTAATTTATAAATTTGCTTATAAATTTTTATTAATAATAAAAACTGTTTTAAATATTAATAATTTTTTAATCTATAAAATAATATTTAATTTAATTAATATAGTGACTAATTATTTTTTATCTTTAAAATTAATTTTTATTTAATATTTTTTATAATAAATTATCTTACCACTATATTATATTAAAAATACTTAATGGCAAATATATTATTTATAAATAATCATTAAGTTTGTTTGTAATGAATATTAAAATATTTAATTACAATATATATAAACATTTCTTGAAAATATTTAAACACAAATAAATGATAGTTAAAACCATCAAGCATTATTCGTCAAATTTAAAATTATTTATGTATTTACTTAAAAAAAAGTTCACTATGAGTTTAAATAAAGTTTTATTTCTTAAACAATGTTTGGAAAACAAATGATAGATGAATGTCTATATTTTTAAAAAGACTTTTAATAAAAATAGTTTTTACAAAATTTGAATGTAATAGGGTTTACTATAATTAAATTATATTACAATATAATTTTTCTTACTTTAAAAATGCATTATTGCCAAACCCTCGTATTCTCTAAGTATTACGACATTCTTTTTAATTATTTATTTATTTAAAAGAAAAGTCACAGTTGGTGTTTCCAAATATCACAGAATTTGTTTAGTAAGATTAATTATAGTTGATAAGCTAACTGATAAATCTTTATTTATAAGTTTCAAATTGATAATGAGGTTAGTAAATGTAAAATGACACAAAAAAAATATAATTACATCCCTTTTATTATATAAAATTTATGTTTTTTAGAAAATAAATATTATTATGTAGTTATAATTTCATAATTTTTAAAAAAAACTAAAACTTTTAGTACATTTATTTATTTTTTAAAAGTTATATAGGTTTTTTTTTCTATTTAGACAATCCAATTTATTTAAATTATGTAATGAGTATTAATCATATTTAATTTTTTTATTTTTTTATTTATTTCTCCATTTAAATTACTCATAAATGAGTTTGTTTTTTACAACTTTTGCTATGTAATCTTCATTTAACATTAAGTAATGAAACATTAGTTACTTCAAATGTAAAACGTTTTTTCATTTGAAAGTAATAATTTATTATCTCTACAAAATTGAATAAATAATAATAGATAAAACAAATTTAAGGAAAATAACGAAATTTATTAAAATATAGGGGATAGTAATAAAAAAATTTGCATAAGTTATAAGTTGACTAAAATCCGAGAGTCTTTTAATTATTTTTATAAAAAACAATTATTTCTCCATTTAAACTACTCATACATTGAGTTTGTATAATTCTCATGTAACATTGCGTACTGAAACATTAGTCACTTGAATGTGTAATGTAAATTTTTTTCTATTTCAATTCTATACAAATTCAAAAGTAACTCAAAAAAATGTGATAATTTATTTATTTTTTACTAAAATTAAAATATAAGGGTAGTAATGAAAAAAAAGAGTTATAAGTTATAATTTAAAAAAATGTGTATTCAAACTTGTGAGCCAATACAGCCCACTGGATTTGAGTTGGATTGGGTTAAAAAAAATATAATTTTTTTTACATTTTCTTACATTTTTATTTTGTTAAAAAGTGATATTAATTACTACAACTAAAGTGAGTAAATAGATAAAAAAAGTTGAAAAAGTTAATTTTGAGTAACTTACCAATCACTTTTTTTACTGATAAATTAGCTTTTAAGCTAGTCAAATAAACTACTAAATAACTTATTAGTTGTATCAAACACACTACTAATAAACTTTTAATAATTTCATGTATTGATAAATATATGAATATTATTTTAAGAGAAACTCAACATCATACAAAATAATAATTTCTTTACAAATATATCTAAATTTATTATAAATTTAAAACTTAATTATATTTTTTTTATATTATAATTATTTCTGTCAAAATTTAAGCAGCAAAATAATAAATAAGTTCATTTATACATGAGTAGCTACAAATAATTCAACCAAGTTTATAGCATGAATATGTACAAGTCAATATATTAATACTAAGCCACTCATTTCCTAAAATCCATAATTAATTCAATAAAAAAATTCTAACTCATTCCAAATTGTAATTCCTCCTAACATATTAAAATTATAAATAAACATAATAATTAAAATGAATTATCCATTCATAACTATAAATAATTAAATAAAATTTACAATACAATCTAATGTTCTAAAATCCCTAACTAATTCTAGGACCCGATACCTTCACACTGCATTCTTAACAAATAAATAAATTAATATTTTAATTATTTTCATTGTAATTTTTAATTTAAAATATTATAATATTATTATTATTATTAAAGGTTTTTGAATAGTGTTATTTACTGTGCACAATTAACAAAATTATAAAAATATGGAATTATAGATAAGCTTTCTAAATTCACATGAATTGACTAATTAGAATTTCTAGTAAAGATCTTTCAGTTTTAAAAATTCATAATTAGTTACATAAAGATTATTTCTATATAGTTTCAGTTCTTATGTATTCATAATTTATTTTAATTTCAAACAAAAAAAAAGTCACTGTAGTTCATTTTATAGGGTGGTTACAATTAAATCTTAAAGTTTTATAAAAAGAAATAAACATCATATTTAATTAACTTATTAAGAAATAAATGAACTTATGTGAAGTTATATATTATATTTATAATTTATGGGTGATTTGATTGGATAAGTTTAACAAATTTTTATAAATTAAGAATGATTTTAATATTATATTAAAAAATAGTTCAATTTAATCTTATAAAACACAATTTATAAGATAAGATTTATTTCTTTTATACACTAAAAAATATTTATAATTAATGTCTCCAACAATTACAACTCCATTAAAATTTTTCCTTTCTTACAAGATAATCTCGACCCTTTATAATAATATTTAATATTTAATTCTAAAAAAAATCATTTTGACGTGGTTCTAATTTTTTTTTCACTCTTGACTAAATACTTTTCATGATAAAAATAATTACTAGGTCATAAATTATCTTAAAAAGTCTATAAAAATTTAAACATGTTCCTTAAGTTAGAGAAATATTTATTACAACAAAAATGTCTAAAATTTCAAAATGCAAAACTAATTATAGAGATTTCCTTTTCATAGATTCCACTTGTCATGTTTTCATAATACATAGTATTTTTAATGAAACATACTAAACTAAACTTGAGCAAACGGTCTCGAAATAAATAAAAAACATAATAAATCTGAAAATTTTATTGAGACAAAATATACTCATAAAATATAAATTCTTAATTAAATATGTAAGAGATATTTTCAATAATTCAACTTGTCACTGGCTTCTTATACAATATATTTTAGAGTAAAAATGCATTTTCTTATCAACCTAAATACCTCCAGGAATTTAAAAACCATGCATTAAAATTTGGAAAAAGAAATTCAACAATAATCACCAAACTTCATATTTAAGTAATGGTAATTGCTTCCTGCATTCAATTAATTTTGGTTGGCACTAAACGAAAATTTTAAAACTCCATGTCCTTTTCACTCATTTGTATTTATAGATGTCAATATACATAAGTGATTTTTATACATTTTGGATTTCGAAATCTAGAAGGTCATTTTCATATTTCATTTAAGTTTCTGGATAGTCATATCCAGAAGTGAGTTATGAGTTTTGGATTTTCATATCCATAATGATGTGTTGTAAATGGTGTTGAGGATTGAGATTCAAAACTCATTTATGTTTGCTTACGGATCTTGACATCCAGAAGGTCATTTATGTTGTCCAGTTCCGGATGGTGAAATCCAGAAGTGACATATTAGTTCTGAATTTGTATATCCAGAACTTTGTAATTTGACTTACGGATATGAATATTTGGAAGGCAAAATTTTTAAATCATTAATGACAAAATGGATATTTTGCGTCAGTATGTTGGGTGCAATTCTGAATTGATATGGTGCAAATTGTACAAAAAAAACACATAGCCCTTTTAGACAAAAGAAATATTTTCTTCTTGCACCTCCCATAACTTTTTTTGAATTCCATGATTCTTTTAATTTCAAATCTACCATTCGTCAAAAGTGTTGGATATAAATATTTTATAATTCATAGAATTCCAACAGTTCAGAATAAAAAAAATTATTTTTTGAATTTTAGAATTTAGAAGGTATTTTTTTAATTGTAAAGTTTAAAAAATATTTTCAAATTAAAAAATATCTTTCAAATTCTATAATTTAAAAAGGGTAAATTATAATTTTTTTTAGTAAAAAAAGTAGAGAGGTGCATGAAGATGGAAGAAGGAAGAATGTAGGAAGGTGAAAGAAGAAAATGCCAAAAAAAAATACCCACTTGAACCCAAGGAAAAATACTTAATAAAGATAAGTTAAAAAATATTTTTAGCGTATTTATTTATATATTTGAAAGTATACTTAAAAACATGTTACACGTGTGAAATTTATATTATTTCATCCAAAAACAAATGTACGTGAATCATGTAATCATAACCGAACTTTCCTATTTTTGTGTAGCCATGACAACATTGGAAGAGGTTCCATAAATAACAATGTTCTTTCACCTCCTTTTCTTTCGGCTATTTCTCTATTTGTGGCTTCTAAACAGAGTTTTTGGTCCAAAGAAAAAACAAACTTTCACTTTAATCATTCTTTCTTGGCCAAAAAAATTATGGCAAAAGATTTTTCTCTCAAATCAGCAACACCATTGCAGGGGTGTCTATCTGTCAAATCTTTCAACTTCCATCACCCAACAATACCTGTGATTTTTCTACATGGTTGTTAATGTTGAGGGAAATATGAATTCATTCTCACCAAAGGGTATCTCCAATTAACTCCATTCAATTCAATTCAATTCCTTTCAATTCCTATTGAAGCTTACAAGGTGAGTTCCATGATTGAAGGAGGATAAAAAACCAACAAAGAGTGAATGATGTCACATGTAACTATTTTTGTTGTTTAATGCCAAAAGGGGTTTGAATTCTGGATCCCTTAGGAAGCATGCATTATGGCTTTCCACCTTACCTTTAGATCACAATCAGTGCCAAACTCAGGCCAAGCACCACCTTTAGTGGAGAGAATATCAGAGGAGCCTTTGCCGTTGCCAAACAGAAGTTCTCAAAGCACTGTGACATGCATCTACCAAACCAATGTTGCAGGGTGTTGGAGAAACGTGTCAGTGTTGTGGTGCAAAAACCTCATGAACCACACGCTAAACCTCAAGGTTGATAGCACAGGAGGTGAGTTCAGTTACACTTGCAAGATAGATGTGAAGCCTTGGTACTTTTGGAACAAAAAAGGGTACAAATCTTTTGAGTTGGATGGCCACCAGGTGGAGGTCTATTGGGACCTCCGGTCGGCCAGATTCTCCGGCGGCGCACCCGAGCCGATCAGCGATTACTACGTGGCAATGGTGTCAGAGGAAGAGGTTGTGTTGCTGCTGGGGGATTACAAGAAGAAGGCCTACAAGAGAATGAAGATGAGGCCAAGCATTGTTGAGGCAATGTTGTTGGTGAAGAGAGAAAGTGTGTTTGCCAAGAAAAGTTTTGCAACCAAGGCTAGGTTTGATGAGAAGAGAAGAGAGAATGACATTGTGGTGGAGAGCTCAACATTTGGGAACAAAGAGCCTGAGATGTGGATCAGCATTGATGGGCTTGTGTTGATTCATGTGAAGAACTTGCAGTGGAAGTTCAGGGGGAACCAAACAGTTATGGTGAACAAGCAACCTGTTCAAGTGTTTTGGGATGTGCATGACTGGTTGTTTAGCATGTCTGGCTCAGGGCCTGGCCTTTTCATTTTCAAGCCAGGGCCTGTGGAAGCTGAGAGTGAAAGAGAGGAGAGAGGCAATGAGGGTTGTGACAGTGATAATGGTAGTTGTGCCAGTGGCTATTATTCAACTCTCAGCTATGCTCACTCTGAGTCTTGTCTTGTGCTTTATGCCTACAAACTTGAGTGATGCAATAACAGGGCAGACACCAAATGTGTAAATGTAAGAGTGGAGAGAATGTAAAGTTTAGTTCCATGTTTTCTTTTTCTTCATTGTAATGGAGGCGATCAATATCATAAAGGGGTGCCAATTAATTTTGTATAGTGAATCGGAATATCTGGTTCATTGAAACTTGGATGCTGCATGTTGCATCATGGTTTTATCAATTTGTATGGTATGCACTTTTTTTCCATGCCTTCACCAAACTAACCATATTATGGTCTAATTCACAAAATTACATGTGTGTAACACTATTTTCCTTTCTTTGCTGTTCTAGTTTCCCTGTCCAAACATTTTGTATTGCTGAATCAAAATACACAAGCAGATATTTAAGAAGTCATTTATGAGTATACATGCATGAGTAGTAAGTTGAAAAAAATTGAAAGTTTGAAGATGAATAGAGCATGTAAGAGTAATATGTGAGTACACATAGAGTTTGGTTGGTTCAAGTAATGCAATATCATGTTTTGATTGGCTTCCAAGGTGGTGGAGGAGGAGGACTCTGTGGCCTGAGTGGTGGAATGGCTGAGAAGATAGTGTTCCGGTCAATGACACTACTACCTGTGGTACTTGTCAAGGAAATTAATGCAGCAACTATTCCTGCATTTCCTGCTAAGGTTGGCTCAGTGAAGTTATAGTTTTTTCTAGAGTCATGGAATTGGTCAAAACGATCTGGCCCTCCAACCATTGCTCCTGTGATGGTGTTAGGATTGTTGTTAGAAGTGTCACGCCACTTCCAACCCCCAGTGCATGAGTGATGTTTGTGATCATTTGGTATGGATGCTCCTCTATGATGAACATGTCTAGGAAATTTGTTTCCAAACCCCACTATGTAGCTCATTTTCATGGGATTTTTCCCCAGGATGTAATCAACCTGTTCAAGTGGAACATTAAACACACATTGTACTTGTTTTCAATCAATATGGAAGTCAGAGGTTGAAACAAACTAAAAAAAAGTGCTCCAATGTTCAGCCTAGACCATTCATTTCCATCTAATTAGACCCTGTCCTTTTTTAAAAAAAAAGATTCATTTTGTTTTTGTGAATAACTACAAAAGATGTCACTTTGTTTCCTGTGTTTAATGCTTTGTATAAAAAAACAAGGTGGAAATGGTGTAGTATTATTAAGCAGAAAAACTATTTTTTTCCAACCAAATGTTATTATTGGATTGGAGTTCATTCATTATAATGAAAGTAAGATAACTTGAATTTAAAAGATGTAACACAAAGTTGAAGAAGAAAGCACTGAAATCTATTTCTAATGACCTATTAGAACTACCTCTCATGATTTAAGATTTAGTTTTCATTTATTGTCAGAACAGAACTAAAAATCCATCTTGTATAAATTTGTAATCCAGTGACATAGGATTTTGTTGGAATTTCTGTTTTTCTCTAAACTAAAAATGAAGGGTCAAAATATGTAGAATAAAAATGGTGATGTTACCTGAGAGGTTGCAAATTTCTTCAACACAGATACTGGGAAATAGGTGGAACCACAATACCATCCAGGAACACCAACCCCTTGCATATAATCAGCAAAAAGTGATGCCATGAAAGCAGCATTAGCTACATATTGGAGAGACCGAGGTTGTCCTTTGTTCAATTGGATCAACCCCCCTGCAAATTTTGACCTCATTATGTTGAATAGTCACATTCATTGATTCATTGATCCATTAAAGAGATGAATTGAATAGGCAACAAAAACTGAGTTAATTACCTCTAGTCCTGTTAAAGACTTTGTAATGATGAAGATAAGAGCACATGGTAAGACTAGTAACATTGTGGTACATCTGGAGCATGTCCTCATAGGGGTAACCGGGATTCAAAAACATCCTGAACCTTGTCAGCAACAGCATGGCAGCAGGTAGCTTGTTGTCCCAGCTCAAAACACTGAATTGAGGAGTCAAGAAATAGGCCTTGGAATTCTTGAAAATGGAGGGGTTGGTGGCCAAGGAAATGTAGGAACTGTTTCCTGTTGCATAGTACAACCAAGTAGCACCCCACATGTACTCATCATAGTACCCAGTGGAGTTATAGAAAGGCTCAGTGTAGGGCTCTCCACGGCTATATGGCTTCCTCTTACCAGCATCTCTGGCAAATTCAAACACAGTTTGTGCACCCTTCTTGAGTTTCTTCGAGTAGGCTGCATCATCTTGGAAAACAATAGAGGCTGATGCTAATGCTGCTGCCATTTCCCCTGCAAGATCAGCACCTTGAAACATGGATATGGTTTTACGTGGATAATCCATGTCTTCTGGCCTTTGCCAGCAGTACTCATCATCTGGTGTGCTAGAACCATTCAGACTCCCACCAACCTGTTTCCAAAATCAACCCAAATTCTTAAAATTTCATCTCACATCTCAGCTAAATGTTCACTACTCAGTTGATGTAAGCTGATCACAAAGATGAAAATATCATTTATCTCTTCTTGATGATACTGGTTTAAGAAAAATGTGAGAGAATGAGGAAAAAAGTGAGAGTGAATGATCCATACCTGGGCATAGATTTTGTTAATTTTGGTGGCAGAGTTGTTGAAGGTCAAGAGCAAGTAATCAGTGCCCCACTTGATGAGTTGTCGAGTGTGTTCATACTCATTCAGAGCCATGTACTTGTCTTTGTATTCTAGCACACTCCAACTTAGCATTGTCATGGCAAAAGACATGGGAAAGTGGAACTTTGTGTTGTCCCCTGCATCATAGTAACCTCCAACAAGTCCTCCCTTAACATCTGTGTCATTTCCATCATCTAACCCTGAATTCCCTCTCCATGCAATGCCATTGCTCTTCCCCAACTTTCCAGCTTCACCAACACAATCAAAACACCATTCACATTTTCACTTCTTACCTTAAGTTCATAGCTTTTCGTACATTACTTTATAAATAACCTAATTTCTATAACTTTTCTAGGTTCTCATTTTTAACTTGTCATTATTTCAGGTTTAAAAAAGTTGAAAATATTTATCAACAACTTTGTTTAAACATATATAAGGTGTGTAATAAAAATTGAATAGCTTTTTTTAGTTTAATAGTTAAAAGTTTTAAATAAAATAAAATAAAAACAGTTAGAAAAAATTGAAAATTGAGTGATTTGTTTCCTTATAATGATTCCTCATTAATTAGTTTGTTTTTGCTAAATACTATTCAAAAAATTAGAAATATAACTTATAGTAGGTTCCTTAATAATTGATCATACACTAATTAGTATCTTACTATTTAATTTTATCTAACTTTTCAAAGTAAGCAATTCATTTTAAAAAATGAAATCACAAATCTAGTTGTTGATGCTGAGAAAATAAGTTATATATATATATATATATATATATATATATATATATATATATATATATAACATACAAAAGGTTGAGTTTTTCATCTTGAGATGCTAGTTTTGTTTTGTTTTATTTTTTGGACTAAGTCATTCATTCTTTATTCAATCAAATAATGCTATGCACGTAGATCGTTTTAGAATTCTATCAAATATATTTAATAAAAGTTATACAATATCAAAATAAATATGTACATGATCATCAAAATTGACGAAAAAAATACAAGTATTTTTTGTCCAAATCTTATTTGTTTTGATTAATTAAACTTGTTAAAGAATTTTAATAGTCTTTAAAAAGTGAGACATCATCTTGTTTATACATTAAAAACGATAAAAAAAAACCATTTATGCTAACCTTACATAATTAAATGCATTGAATTTTAAGAATAACTTATATAACTAATATTTTTTTATTTTTAAAAGTATTAAAAATATATATTTATATTATTATAAAAATACCTCTCTTATGAATTTTTAAAATATAATTAACAAATTGTCCCTGTACCATGTTTTGAGCAATATGCCATGTTTGGATATTACTTCACAAAATCATAGGAAAGGGTCAAATAATGACGACATGCATTTGTGACAGAAAAAGCCGTCTCTTGATATTATTTTTAATATTTTTGAATCAGTCAATATCTAGAAAAAAGAAGAAGCAACTAATTGATGTCAATATCAAGAAAACTTGATTATATATCATTAATAGGAATGTAAGTATCAAAATTATTTAATTTTTAAAATCTTAAAAAAATCAAATTTGTGTAGAAATTAAAATTACATATTTATAAAATTATAGACAACAAAAAGTTATTTCAGTAAAATGTTTTTTTTTTCAAGAATTTAAAGCTTACTTTTAGTTTTTTTAGAATTTTTTAATAATAAAGATATGAATGAAATATGTTTTTCATTTTTATAAAATTTTAAATATTCATTTGTTTTTTTGTCTCTTACAAATCTTAAGATCCTCTAAATTTATAAATGTAATTTAAATCCTCCAACATTATAAACATGTTAATCAATAATTAAACAATTCTAAAGAGGAACTTGCCCAACACGTAGTTTATAATGAACTTGCAGGTCTTAGAAGGAGTTGACTTAGGGCAGAAAAGGTTAAAGAGAAGAGAAGTGCTTCTGTCCATTAAATAAAATATTGAGAAAAGTAGGTTTATATGTTGACATTTATTTTATTTTACATACTATATATTATATATGATAAACACATTCAGCTGCACCCCTATATTTATATAATGCATAAATAATTAGGTGTATATTTTTATATATGGTGTGTTTGGACAAAAAAAGTTATTAAAGATAAAAAAAAATAGATTAACTGTTTTAAAAAAAAAACTTCTACAAATTGCATTAAGCATAATAAGCTGTTATATATGTCTGGAGTCTTCTTATTATTGTGTCCATATTGATCCCATAACTAAATTTAGTTACAAAATAAAAAGTAAAAGATATAAAATAAAGAAAAAAAAAATAGTTCCTTGCTCTTAATATAAAGTAGTTTGGATTTTTTAAACAATTCTTAAATTCAAATGTTGTAAAAAAAATAGATTTTTATACTAAAAATATGGAAATATCACTAAAAAAAATCATCAATTAGAAATCAAATTTAGAGAAAAAAAAATTAGTTGCGACTAAATTATAGACAATTTTAGAAACTAAAAAAAAAATTTGATTTTTAAATTAGTTTCTATTATTGTTAAATAGTTTCTAAATTGGTACCAATTATTTAAATTCTAAATTTGGTAGTAAAAACTTTGATTTATAATTAGATACCAATTTAGAAACAATTTAACAATAATAGAACTAATTTAAAAATAAATAAAAAAATTACTTTTTAATTTAATCACTATAACAACTAATTATTTTTTGTCTTTTAGAATTGGTTTTTATTTTATGATTTTCTTATAGTGTATATACTTGAGATAAAATAGATATTATATAAGAAAGAAATTGATTAAGAAAATGGGATAACTAGGGTATTTACTACTCTCGGTTATGATTTATGGATGATCACAAAAACAGAAGTTTGAAAACACATTTGAAACTAACTACTAGTTTCTAAAATTGGCACATAGAAATAGAAATGGGATGCAAAAATGAAAGAGAGAAGATTGTGCAGATAGATTTGAAGTGTGCTGAAGAATTTAGAGATGAAGAACATACATTTCTGAGCATTGAAGAAGAGGAGTGCTTTGTGGAGAGCAAGGGTGTAATTATCTGGTGGTGTAGGTGGAGAATGGTGGTTGGGCAAAGACTTGGTGATGATGATAGGGAGAGCAATGAGAAGGAAAGCAATGAAAATGGAACCAAATATCCATTTCAATGCCTTGTGACTCATCACTATGCAACCAAAATCCACATACTTCTTCTTCTTCCTCTTCTCAACCCTTTCCAAAACCCAGCTTTGCAGTGTCTCATCCAAATCTTGCCTCTCAAGTAGTGCTGCCCTGTCCCACTCATTCTTCTCCTTATACACCTCTTCTCCACTATTGCTCATTTCAAAGGACCCTCCCCAATCATTTCTTGAGTGCATGGTGTAACACTATTCAAAGATGGATCAATCAATGAATCATAGATGATCAATGATCACAAAAACATGTTTCACACAACTAGGCTGTTTACTATTATTCTTGCTTATCATCCATGCATGATCACAAAACACTAATAACAAACTATTACTTTCTAAAATTCACACATAGGTATGGTGTTAATGCAAAGATGGATCAACACTTGATGAAGAAATATGTATATGGAAAAGATGAGAAACCAAACCTAAAAGGGCCAATTCTAGAGGGATAGTGAATGAATGAATATATATATATATATATATATATATATATGTATGTGTATGTGTGTGTATGTTTGAAGAATGAGAGAGATTCTTTTGCATCAATATAAAAAAGAGAATTTAGGTCATTCTTAATTTTCTATCAATTTGCCGTTCTGACTTTTGAACTTTATTAATGAATACCATACCAAAGGAGTTGAATAAGGATTTGTTTGGATCATTTTTCTACATATATGAAAAATAAAATAAAATAGATTGTTATATAAATTAAAAGTAGTTGAGGCACCAGTTTAAAATGGGTGTATATGAAAGAAAGTGTAGAAATGAACTTACGTATAGAATAATTTTAAATTATAAAAAAAAAAATTCATTTGTAAATGTGCATTTATAATAAATAAAAATTATTAACAAAGGAATGATGTCATTGCCTAGACTCCGCGTACACGTCCAGCTACACATTCATCAACTGCCACCACATAAATGATTGGAAATTAAATTAATTATTTAATAAATTAATGATTAATTGTTTAATTAATTAATGTGTACATAAGATTTGAACGTGTTAAGAACTTGAGATTCTCCTCATTTAACATTTATATTATATTTGGGTAAATTTCTTATAGATTTTTCGAGGAGAAAAACTTTTATGAATTATGTTATAAGATTAAAACAATTTCACTCTAAGTTAATTTGTACAAAGCTTCTTTTATGATTTATTTAAATTTTTACTTTATTTATTTATTCATATTCTAATTTATTTTTTAAAAAAAAAACTTATTTTTTTTCTCTTTGTAAGGGTGAAGTTGTGCAATCAAATCAAACACGTTTGACCGAGACTATTTTATTAGCGCTCAAATTATATTTGTTGAATTCCTACATTAAATATTTTTAGAAAGAAATAATAAATAATTTTTACAATAGTTTTTTATTTAATAATAATTTTAAAATATTAGAGAATACAATTTTACTGAAATGCGTAATATTTAAAAAAAATAGTTTTTATCAATTTGTTCCATTTCTTAATCATCCTTACAAATTAATTAGCTAACTAAATTATCATTTTATTTTCTTTTTTCACATTATGTGTTATCTGTCTAACTAAACAGTTTTTGTCGTGTTAGTTTCTGTACATCAGTATCATGTTTAATTTTCCATGAATCATGTCTTCATGTACGTGCCTCCATACATACATACATATATATATGTATGTATGTATATATATATATATATATTATATTATGAATTATGTATAAATGTTTATTAAGTTATTTAGCAAAGTATTTCTACTAATTAATTATTTATATGTTATTTCTTTTAAATTGAATCTGTGTTTACATTAATAAAGATGATGAATTATAAACAATGTTTATTAATGTTCTTAAGATCCTATTTAAGAAATTAAAAATTGGTTATTTTTATCAAAATGCATTTTTTTTTAATTTTTAATAATTCCTCGTATAATTTTTAATTCTTTAATATGTGTATACAATACACTAATTATTAAGATACGTAAAATATATAAATCTTGCATAAATCATGCCACTGGGTTTGAACAAGTTTCTACATGACTATTATGAGGAGACTGAAAGAATAAAAAATCGATATAAGTTAAACGATGTGCAAATTAAAAATAAAAATTTAAAACTATTATATTAAAGAGATATTATAAATTAATTTTAACTTATTATTTTTTTTATACCTTAAAAGTATATATGAAAAAAAGTTGTTGAAAAGCACATTATTATATGATATTATGGGTATTAAGTAAGTAATAATAATTTTTTTACTTACATGGTTAATATTTAATTTATTACAGTAATTTTAAAAAAATTATTATAAGTTTTTTTTTAATATAAAATGTGGTTCCTTCCGTTAAATTGACATGATGAACCACGTTAATTAATGATTATGTGGTACACAAAATTATATATATGTGGTTCATTAAAATTAATAATAATTATGGTTAAGTATGTTTTCCGTTCTTGTATTATAACACGAAATTAATTTTTGTCCTTAGTCCAAACTTTAGACCTCTTTGGTACTTGTAGTAAGAAAATTATTGTAATGGATCCTTATTAGTATTTTTTACATAACAAACAAATTTTCAGCGTGAACTGTACTATAATATTATAACATTCATGTCAACGATAAGTCAGCATGAAATATTTTAACATCATAGTCCTGACTGAAAATTTGTTTTTAATGTAAAAAAACTAACAAGGACCCATTCCAATAGTTTCCATACTACAAGTACTCAAAAGGTTTAAAGTTTGGACTAAGGATGAAAACCAATTTTGCATGGAAGTACAGGGACAACAAATATATTTAACCCTAATATATGGTTTGGATTTGGCATAGGCTTATCGCCATGGTCACTTCACATAAGTCATTACCTTCTCTTTTCACATTCCGATCCTCGTTTTTAACCCTCAAATTCACCCTTTCATTTCCCTCTTTCTTCAATCCTTTTTCTTTGTTCTTGGTCGCAATCTTCACAAACCCTCGCTCTCTGGTGGCAAGACCATCACTGAGAGGCTGTTGAAGGAGTTTATGAGAACATTGGGGGTATTGCAGAAGATTAGGAATTTGATTTTATGGGTATTGTAGGATATTGGAAATTTGATTTTGGGGGTATTGTAGAACATTCAACATAAAGAAAGATTAAAAAATATAGATAACAACAAAGTTGTGAGTGACCAAAGACTTAGTGGAAACGGAGATTACGACAATGCCAAGAATAACGATGCGAAGGCATAGAGTTGTTAGAGTGAGGGTGACAAAGAGGGGAAGAGGCTTATGGTTCTTATGTGGATAATGTTGAACCTTGTGATGTTCAATGTTTTGAAGAATCCAAATCCTTTGAAGGATGTTGGAGCCTCTGCTTTGCTTGATGTTGCTGTGCTTGTTTAAGCTTTGTTCTGGGGTAGTTTATATGTTGTAATCCACTCTTGTATTAAATCTCAAGCAATTAGCATCTCAATCTTTATAAAAGTAAAATGTTTTTCAAACTAAGTTGAAACAACCGATTGTTTTGTCGAAACAACCGATTGTTTTGTCGAAACAACCAATTGTTTATACTTAGGTGTGTTGAGAAAGATTGAAAACTGTTTTCAAATAGTTGAAACTGTTAAGTACCAAAACAATCGATTGATTCGAGGAAACAACCGATTGTTTGTTTTGGGACCATAACAGAAAAACTGTTTTCTTTGATTGAGCTTTAAATGCTTTAACTGTATACGCTCCAGTCATTAAATGCTTTGACCAATCTTTTAATGCAATTTAAGAGTTTGTTAAGATTTGATAACAAACTATATCTTTGAATATATTCAGAAAAATAGATTTAAGGATTAAGAATCTTTTGACAAAGTTTTTCTAAGAGAGTTTTTCAAAGTGCTGAGATTGCTTAAGAGTTTTGTGATTGATCAAGTTGCTGGAATAGGATTCTACTTGTATTGATTTTAGATATTCATCTGTAACAAGTGTAATCTTTGTAATCTGTTGAACAATTCGTTTCTGTGTTTGCTGAGATTGGCTGTGTGTTCTTGAGGTGTTCAAGATCAACAATCTTAGTGTTGGCCAAGGAGAGTGTGTTTCTTGATGTGTTCAAGGTCATTCTCTTGGTTGTGGTGTAAGTGATCAAGTGGTGATTGCTTAGTGGTTATCCTCAGGGTTTCTGAGAAGACTGGATGTAGCTCTTGTTTGGAGTGAACCAATATAAACAACTGTGTACAATTTCTCTATCCCTACCTCTTTAAATTCAGTTTTGATATTTTGAAACTGGTATAAACAACCGACTGTTTCGCTAAAACAACCGATTGTTTTTCCAGCTTTGTGCTTTTGCTGTTTTGATTTGAAAAACTGAATCCTTAGTCAAGGTTCTTTTGAAGAATTTTCATTCTAAGCTTAAAAGTTTACTAAAATCTTTCTTAAACAATTCACCCCCCTCTCGTTTAAGGCCATATATTCTAACAGATAACACGTGGACTCCAGATATGCACAATTGTGCCACATCAGCAGAAGTTAATGTCGTTGGTGGAAATTTAACAAAAGGGACCAAATTGCATACTTTTTTAAAAACTTTGGAACCAAATTGATTTTTTTTAAAACCATTGTAGTAAACTGAATATTGACCCTAATGTAGGAACCAAAAAGGTAATTACACCTAATAATAATAAAAGAAAATAACTATATTATAGTATAAAATTTTATAAACATATCATGCATTTGAAAATAACATATACTAAAGAAAATGAATATGAGAAAATTACTAGTACAATTAAGATAAAATATGATCCTGCCTGTTGACCGGAGCGCTGGAGAATGCCTCGTCAAAGGATCGACGTGCGCACCGCTTATCACCTTCGTTCCTCCCTGGATCTACTTCAAGAACCTGCAAAGAAACGACACGGCGCTGCTGCGGCCGATCGCACTCCGACGCTCAAGTCAGTGACGGTATCACCAAATACTAAGAACTAGAACCGTGCAAACTCTCTCTCACAAACAGCTCTGTCACTCGCAAGCGTAAAGTGTATGAACTGAACGTGCGTACCTCAGAAAGTCCGTTAAGAGCTCTTATATACCTGGTGATTTTCTCTCTCCTGGCAGTTACAGACTTGGACACGTGGCTCGTATCCAACTGTACACGTGCCATCATCTGGAGGCTCCCTGACTTGGCGCTGCTTCTACTCTCATTTTGGCTAAGTTACCTATGCATGGTACTGCCCAGTGCATAGCTAACTTAGGAGTGCGATCCCTACTGAAACTGGCGAGTTAGGGTCTTCATACACCTTCCCTGTGGTCTCGCCGGCCGCCTTCATAATCTGCTTCTCCTTCACCTTCGGCGATGTGCTTGTTCTGGTGATCTCCGACTGCTTGGTCGCCTGAGTCTGCATCTGGCGACTTCATCCTCAACCTGGCGATCGCCTATTCTGGTAAGCTGGAGATCGGAACACGCCAACTTAACAATCAGCGACTACACGTGCCTCCCGACTTCCTTCCCTTCTTGCCAACCTGGCGCCTTGTCAACACGCCTACACTATAGCAGGGTGCCACGTTATCATACCCGACCACCAGGGCGGTACACAAGCCCCCCAGTCTTAAGCGAAGACTTGTCTAGCGAAAAGACTGAAAGAGCCCTCGTTAACACTGGTCTACGTGGCATTGACGCAAAATTCCAAGCGATAGTACTTTCTGCTGCTCTGACGCTCCACCAAACCCTTCGCTCATCGTTCGACACGTGGCTTTCATCAACGGCTATCTTCATCTGCCGTTAGCGCTTCCCAAAACCATTTCGAAAACCCTTAAACCCATTACGTTCCACTGTTCCATCACTTTTCTTCGTGTTTGCAAAACGCTCTAACTTCCCTCTGCGAAAACTCTCGACGCTCTTCAAAGTTCCAGATCTCCATCTTCCTCCCTCGTCTTCCTGATCATTGAAAGGTAATTACTTTCCTTCATCTGCTGGGTTTCCTTGCATTTTCACCGATTTGCATCATCCTGTAACTGCCTGGTGCATACGCTGTGGGTCGTTTCTCCATTTCTCTTCTGCGTAACTTAGGGCTTTGCCGATCGTCGCAACGAACTCACATTCGTTCGTCGTTTCACCTTCCTTCCATGACCGAGTCAGCCTCTGTAATCCCCTGATTGTTTTTCCTTTCTTCTTCCTTTGCAGTTGCTATCATGACTCGCACAAAGATCACCTCGAACCCCCCTCCATCAGCACGAAACCCTTCTTCACAAGCGCACGACCCAACCCAAGTCCGTGGCGCTTCCTCTTTGCAGGCTGAGAGGCCTGCATCTTCCCAAACTGCTCTGGCCCAGGGGACTCCACCAGACGCTGGAGGAGCCCCCGTGCCTCTGCCAGACTTCAAAACACTATATCCTTGGGCCACCCCAACCCTTCTAAAGGAGACCTCGTCGGTGAACACTGCGGGAGCAGTTCTGCGGTTGACAAAGGGGGACGAGGCCTATCAATCCTTTCACAAGGAGCACGACGAGAGGATGATGGTGCTGCCTTGCCCCGCCGCTCTGCCAGTGTGCGCTGATGACAAGGTGAGCGCCGACGGGCCCTTTTGCTTTGTTTACACAACTTTCTTCAAGAAAGTCAAACTCATATTTCCCCTCACCCGATTCGAGAGGGAACTCTTGACCGAGCTCAACATTGCTGCCGCCCAGCTTCACCCCAACAGCTGGGCGTTTGTTCGAGCCTTTCAAATAACGTGCGACCACCTGGGTCTGCCTGCGTCAGTGGACGTGTTTTTGTTTCTTTTTGAGGCCAAGCACCCAGGAGACCGCCTGTGGGTCAGCCTGAATGCAATTGCTGGGAGATCCATTTTTACCATCTTCCAGCAATCATACAAAGATTGGAAGGGGAAGTTCATCCAGGTTCGCGCAAACGATAAAGACACTTCCCTTCTCGACGGCTTCCCCTTGTACTGGGTGGACAAGGGGAAAAAGGAGTCCAAGAGCTGCTTCAGGAGGCCCAGAAGTCCTGATAGCATGGGAGCTTTGGACCGAGACCTCTGCCTATTCTGGAAGAGGGTGTCGGATGCCAACATAACATTCCTGACCCCCACCCTGATCTCCTTCGAATTCTTTGAGGACCAGCTAGAATTCCAAATAGGTTAGGGCGCTACACTCTTGTTTTGATATTGCTTCTGATATTGTTTCTGGGCGTCTTGTGCGATACGCACAAGACTTTGGTTTTACCTTTTCTGCATATACTTGTTTTGCTGTTTCATTACCTCATACACCCATCTCTTTCTTCTCTGAGCTAACTCATGCATTTTCGTTTCATGCAGATAATATGTTGGGTAAAAACATGCTCGCCGACTTGAAGGCGCTCGCCCGAAACCACGGGTTGGCGACCGGTTCCCAGACGGTTCCCAACTCGGCGGTCGAGAAGGCTATCGTTCATGGGCGATCACCGCCCAAGGAACCCACCCAGCGAAAGAAACTGGTCCTTAAGAGGCCAAAACGGAAAGCCCCCAAATCGTCCAAGAGGAAGAAGAAGAAGACGACGAGGTCACAGAGGATGGCCTTGTCACAAAAAGGAAGAGGGTGGCACCATCTTCTCCACCTGCTCCACCCCCTCTTCCAGCCTCATCACCACCATCAACACCCGCTCCTCCTCCCTCATCGCCAACACCACAAGCCCCTTCATCACCAGTCCAAGCAATTCCACTGGCCACTGCGCCACCAGCAGCTGAGGCTCAAGAGCCAAATTTTCTGGAGGACCCCCCAAGTGCCTCTACGCCCCATATCTCAGCTGGAGGGGGCCCCCCTTCAAACGCTTCAGCTGCAGAGAACGTTCCGACCGGGGATGAGGTTGCTCACACCTCTCCAATTCTAATTACCGAGTCCCCGGTTGCGTCGCCACGCCAGGAAGCAAACATTGAAAATCCTGCTAAGGAAGGTGGCGGCGAGAACCCTCAACAAGCCCCCCTGGCGCCTCTCCAAGCATCAAACCTTTCCCTTGAAGTCACAAGGATGTGGGAACCTCTGACTACCAAACTCAAAACCATAGCAGAGGATATCCCATCGATCATAACGAGGGCTGTGGAGAGCTCCACCAGGAGGCTTCAAGACGATCTCTACCACCTCAAGACTGAAAATAGCACTATGAAGGTTGAGGTGGAGAAGGTGTCATTCAGCCTGACGCTCGCGGAAATGGAACACTCCCGAGTAGAGGATGCCCTGAGTACCGAGCTTAGGCTGGCGCGCAAGGAAGCTGCTGACCTTCGCCGCAAAGTCCATGAACTTGCCCAAGAGAAAGTTGAGCTAGAAAGCAAAATCGTGCCTCTGCGCACCAAGGCGAGCGACCTGGAGGCTCACATTCAAGCTGACGCCGCCAGAGTGCAAAAGCTGGAGCAGAGGTCGATTGACCGCGAGAAGCTACTTGGGCAAGTAGAAAAAGCGAGGGACGACGCCATGGCTGATCTCGCCGAGGCAAACAAGGAGAAAGGGAAGATGGCTGCCGAGTTGGCCCAAGCTCAAACAGAATCCAAGAAGGTTACTGACGACCTTCTCCATGCTCAAGAGACCAACGAACAACTCCGAAAACAGGTCGAAGAGCTGGAGCAGCAGAACAAGGAGCTCAAGAAACAGGTTGAAGAACTTCAAGGGCAGTTTGAAGAACTTAAGCTAAATTCTGCTCAGATTCTGACTGCTGGATTCGAAGCCGCTCGGGAGCAATTCGCATGCCTATTCCCTGATCTCGACCTCAGCATGGTGTCGTTAAACAACGAAGTAGTAGATGGAAAGGTCGTTCCCGCCGAAGACTCAACCAACTCCACCCCATCTGCTACTTTATAAATTCACTTGTATTTACCTTGTAAAAACTCTTGCATATGTGTTTTGAACAAACGCTTATTTTAATCACAAAACTTGGATATTTTCTCCCCTGACTCCCTTTAAGCGCTTTAGCCTTCTTTGCATGTTTAACTTTGTCGGATTTAACTTAGCGATTTTGCAAACGCGACCTTTGACGTAACCGCCTCGAGCCAATTCAAACTTAAGCAAAAATCGCTTTAAACGACTTGTACTCTTAAGGCAACTAACCTCATTACAAGAATACCCTTCAAGCAACGAACTGTAACTTAATCATTGGCTCGAACAACGTCCCACTCGACCTGCTTTATCAAACAAGTCTTTCAACCTTCTCGCCGTCGTTTGAACTTTTCCCGATCGCCAAGACCCCTTGGTGACATCAGCTTTTTCTAGCCTCCTGCTTTGGCAATCGTTTCTTTATCTGGGGTAGAAGCGCCCTTTGAAATCTTCCTTTGCCCTCCTGAACTTCAAAGAAAAGACCGGCTGGCTAGGCGTTCTCTCCGAACCTACCTTAGCCACCTTTCAAGCTTCTTCCACCCTCTCCGCCATACCTGAACTCGTTCACGACGAGAAGGATTTTATCTTGCCTCTGCTCGTACGTAAGCGAGAAGGTCTTTTAACTCGCCTGAACTCGCTCATCGGCGAGAAGGACTTTCACTCGCCTGAACTCGCTCATCGGCGAGAAGGACTTTAAATGGCCTTAACTCGCTCGACGGCGAGAAGGACTTTGTCTGGTGCCTCAACTTGCCCAGGGTGTACATCTCCTCCCCCCTAGATGCACTGAGGACCTTTTCTTTCTCTCGCCTGCACTCGCTCGACGGCGAGGAGGTCTTTAATGGGCCTTAGTTCGCTCAACGGCGATAAGGACTTTATATGGTGCCTCAACTTGCCCAGGGCGTACATCTCCTCCCCCCCTGGATGCACTGAGGACCTTTCTCTTTCTCGCCTGCACTCGCTCAACGGCGAGGAGGTCTTTTAACTTGCCTCGACATTGCCCCAGGAGTTACATCTTCTCGCTCCCAGAAACACGGAGGACTTTTTCTCTTTCTCGCCTGCACTCGCTCGACGGCGAGGAGGTCTTTAACTTGCCTCGAAACGCGCAAGGGCGTTGAGGTCTTTCATCTGGTGCCTCCGATCGCCGAAAGACGACGAGGACTTTAAAACTTAACTGGTGCCTCCAATCGCCGAAAAACGAGGAGGACTTAAAATTTTTTAGAAAGCACGCGATATATCTTTTCTTGCCTTAAATCATGTACAAATGACAAGGTCCTCCTTCAAAACTTTCGAAAATAGCACACATGCAATCTGAAAACACCTTATACTTCGAAAACTCTTCTTTTATTGGGTGGCCTCATTAAAAACCCTCCTTAGGGAAAAAAGAGTGCCCCCTTGAAACTGTTTTAACAGAGACATTGTAATATAACATTTGTGTTTGTCTTTACTTACAAAGCTCTTAACTATAGTACAACTTCAGGTGTGTGGCGTTCCAGGTGCGAGGAATCGCCCCTCCTTCCAGCGTCTCTAAGCGGTAGGCCCCGTTCCCGAGCGCCCCGGTTATTCTGAACGGTCCAGTCCACTTGGGTGATAGTTTATTCTCCATCTCGTACTGGTGGGCCTTCCTCATCACCAGGTCGCCTTCTCTAAACTGCCTTGGCATCACCTTTGAGTTGTATCTTCGCTCAATCCTCCTCTTCACCGCCTCAGCCTTCAGCCTCGCCTCTTCCCTGACTTCATCCAGCAGATCCAGGTTCAGCCTTCTCTCTGCATTCGAGTCTTCCTCTACAAATTTCTGGAATCTCGGCGAGCTCTCCTGGATCTCCACCGGAATCATGGCGTCACACCCATAGACCAAGCTAAACGGGGTCTCATGGGTTCCTGACTGCTCGGTGGAGTGGTACGCCCAGACTATACGGGGCACCTCCTCAGCCCAACTTCCCTTGGCTTTCTCAAGCCTTCTCTTCAAACCTCTCAACAACACCCGATTAGCTGATTCCACCTGGCCATTCGTCTGAGGGTGCTCGACGGATGCAAACACTTGTTGAATTCCAACCCCTTCACAAATATTCTTCAACAGGTGACTTGCAAACTGCGTCCCATTATCTGACACCAGGCGCTTAGGCACTCCAAACCGGCACACGATGTTCTTCCATACAAAGCCTTCGATCTTGTGTGCGGTGATCTGGGCCACTGGTTCTGCTTCGATCCACTTGGTGAAATACTCAATCGCCACCACCAAGTACTTCATCTGCCTGATCGCCAGTGGGAAAGGTCCCAGGATGTCGATTCCCCAAGTATGAAACGGCCAAGGGCTATAGATCGACTTCAACTCCTCGGGAGGTGCCTTATGCCAATCGGCGTGCTGCTGGCACTGTTTACAGCATTGGGCATACTTCTTGCAATCTTCTCTCATGGATGGCCAATAGTAGCCTGCACGGAGAGTCCTCGCGGCCAGAGCTCGACCCCCGACGTGACTTCCACATATTCCTTCGTGGAGCTCTGCCATAATTCTCGTGCACTTCTCGCCGTGTATACATTCCAGGAGTGGGTGAGTGAACCCAAACCTGTACAGATCGCCATCAATCAATGTATACTTGCTGGAATTTTTCTTTACCTTCTTAGTTTCTGTTGGATCTAGCGGGAGGAGGCCATCAGCCAAGCACCGCTTGTACTGCGTTATCCAAGTGTCTGGCTCATGGGTGGCGCAGACCTGCATCACGTCCACCTTCTCTCCTCGACATGCCCTAATTCTCGGCGATCTTAGGGTTTCTTGCGTCAAAGACCTATGGCTTCTCGCTGCTTTCTCCGTCGACTTGCTTATCTGAAGGACCAGGTGATCTGCTACAAATGCCCTCGGCGTCTTCAGAGTTTCTTGAATCACCGTCCTCTGCCTACCCCCCTTGCCTGAACTGGCGAGCTTAGCAAGCAAGTCAGCTCGGGAATTCTGCTCTCGGGGCACATGTACTACTTCAAAAGAGGCAAAGGAACTCTTCAATTCCTGCACATACGCCAAGTAAGCCGCCATTTGCGGATCTTTAGCCTGGAACTCGCCTGTTACTTGCCCTGTGACTAGCAGCGAGTCACTCTTCGCCATCAGCACCCTAGCTCCCATCTCCTTGGCCAGCAGAATCCCGGCGATCAGCGCCTCATACTCTGCTTGATTGTTGCTGGCTTTGAAGGCAAATCTCAACGATTGTTCGATCAGCACGCCGTTGGGTCCTTCCAATATGACTCCAACACCGCTACCCTGCTGGTTCGACGATCCATCCACCGAGAGTACCCAACGGAAGTCATCTCCTTCAACTCGCGTCGCCTCTGAAGAGAGCTCGACTACAAAATCTGCAAAGATTTGCCCCTTGATCGGGCCTCGGGGCTCATATTTAATGTCAAATTCTGACAACTCCACTGCCCACTTCACCATTCTTCCCGCAACATCAGGTTTCTTCAAGACCTTTTGGATGGGCAGGTCAGTCATCACCAGTATTGTGAAGCTGTGGAAGTAGTGGCGCAACCTCCTCGCCGAAAACACCACAGCCAGCGCAGCCTTCTCCAGGGCCTGATATCTCGTTTCTGGGCCCTGCAACACCTTGCTCACGAAATAAATAGGCTTCTGAGCCTGATCTTGATCCTGGGCGAGCACCGCACTCACCGCCCTCTCAGTCACAGCGAAGTACAACCTGAGAGGGATTCCCGCCAGCGGTTTGCACAGAACCGGCGGGCTCGCCAGATACTCCTTCAGCTTGACGAAAGCTTCCTCGCACTCTTTCGTCCAAGCGAACTTGTTATTGCGCCGCAGACACTGAAAATAGGGATGCCCCTTTTCTCCGCTAGCTGACACGAAGCGAGATAGGGCTGCCATCCGACCTGTCAGCTGCTGAACTTCTTTCACCGTAGCCGGGCTTCTCATCGCCAAGATGGCGGCACACTTGTCCGGGTTAGCTTCTATTCCTCTTTCAGTCAAGAGAAAACCCAAAAATTTTCCAGCCTCCACGCCGAAAATGCATTTCTTCGGGTTAAGCTTCAACTTGAACTTGGCGATCGTCGTGAACAATTCTTCCAAGTCTGCAACGTGCTTGCTCTTCTCCTGCGAGGTCACGACCATGTCATCGACGTAGGCTTGCACGTTCCTTCCCAGCATTGGTGCAAGTACTCGATCCATCAACCTCTGGTACGTGGCCCCCGCGTTCTTCAGCCCAAACGGCATCACCTTATAGCAGTAGCACGACCTTTCCGTCATGAAGGCTGTTTTTTCTTCATCCATGGGATGCATCTTGATCTGATTATAGCCCGAGAAGGCGTCCAGGAAACTCAGCAGCTTGCACCCTGCAGCACTATCAACCAGGGCATCAATGCTTGGTAAAGGATATGAATCCTTTGGGCAAGCTTTATTCAGATCGGTGAAATCGACGCACATGCGCCATTTCCCGTTGCTCTTCTTCACCAGTACGACATTCGCCAACCATTCAGGGTACTGGACTTCCCTGATGTGGCCTGCAGCGAGGAGTTTCTGGGTTTCGTCCCTGATTGCCTGCCTCCTCTCCTCGTTGAATTTCCTTCTCCTTTGTCGTACCGGTCTCACCATGTTGTCCATCGCCAGGTGATGGCACAAGAAGTCGGGATCGATCCCGGGCATGTCCGAAGCGGACCAAGCAAACGCGTCCAGATGCCGCTCAATCACCTTGGCGATCTGGTCCTGGAGATCGACCTCCAGAGATCTTCCGAGCTTGAAAACTTTCCCTCCGATCTCCTTTTCGAGCCACTGCTCGACAGGTTTGGGCCTGGATTCTCTGGCGATCACCGCCTTGGCGATTCCCAGTTCTCTCGCTTCCTCGGGGCGATTCCGCGCCTCTTCCTCCTCCAGGCCAGCATTTGTCTCCCCCAGCTCAGCGTCTATCATCTCTACATCCCTTCCGGCGGCCTCCTCTGATACCGGCGGTCTGGGCTTCACGCCGGGAGGTGGGGTGGTGGTTACATAGCTCACTGATCTTTTGTTTTTCAGGCTATTCTCATAGCACCTTTTCGCTTCTTTCTGATCAGACTTTATCGTGATCACCACCCCTTCCATCGACGGCAGCTTCACCTTCATGTGCCGAGTCGACGGAATGGCACCTATCCTGTTAAGAGTGGGCCTTCCCAACAGGATGTTATACGCCGAGGGGGCGTTTACGATGAGGTACTTGATTTTCTCCGTCCTCGACCCAGCCTCATCTGTAAACGTGGTTCTCAGCTCAATGTACCCCCTGACCTCCACCTGGTCGCCAGCGAACCCATACAAGCATCCTCCATAGGGCCTTAGCTGGTCCAGGGGCAATTCCAGCTGCGTGAAAGTCGGCCTGAACATCACGTCTGCCGAGCTTCCTTGGTCCACCAGAACTCTGTGGACCTTCCTTCCCGCCGTGATCAACGAAATAACAATGGGATCGTTGTCATGAGGCACAACGTCCCGAAGATCCTGCTTTGTGAACGTGATGTCCACTTCCGGCGAGTGATCTTCAAACATGTCCACTGACATCACCGATCGCGCGTACTTTTTCCTCTGCGATGCGGTGCATCCACCACCTGAGAAACCCCCGGCAATGGTGTGGATCTCCCCATGGATAGGCATCTCGTGTTGTTGGGCTTCTCCACCTGCTGGCTGGGAACTCGACGCTCCCCCCGTCCTTCTATCCAGCAGATAGTCATTTAGGAATCCGCTCTTAACCAGATCGTCGAGCTGGTATCCTAAAGACAAACACGAGTCCAGGTTGTGGCCAAAACACTGGTGGAACTCGCACCAGGCGTCCGGTTTTGACCCCAGCACCTTGTCGCCCACCTTCTCGGGCGCCTTCAACCTAGCAGATATGTTAGGGATAGTGATCAGGTCCGCTAGTCCCATGACGAATTTGTGCTTAGGCGGGCGATTGTACTCTCGGCGTGCTGGTTGTTGGCGTGCTGGTGGTTGGCGCGCTTGGCTTCTTCCCTTATTTCTCCTATCGTAAGGATAGCGAGTCCTTTGGTCTTTTCTGGCCGCCGCCGCCGTTTCCAGCACCCTCTGTGGCTGGATCCTGGTCTGGGCGCGTGGCCTGGCGGGAGCCACGCTGCCTCTCTTCTCGGCGACTTCACTCTCGTCGGCGATGTGGGCCACCGCAAGTCGCCTGACTTCAGCAAACGTCGCTGGATGAGCCCTGATCAAGGCCTCGCAGAATGGCCCTGGCTGCACGCCCTTCTTGAAGGCATAGACCAGCATTTCTTCATCCTTGGCCGGCGATCTGACCATCTGCGCTCCGAAGCGATTGAGGTAGTCTCTGAGGGACTCCCCATGGTACTGCCTTATATCAAACAGATCATAGGACACCCTGGGCGGTGCCTTGTTCACAATATACTGCTCGACAAAGATTTTCGAGAATTGTTGAAAATTAGTTATGTGGCCATTAGGCAGGCTCACAAACCACTCCATCGCCGTTCCCTGGAGCGTGCTCACGAACATCTTACAGTAGACGGCGTCCGACCCTCCCGACAGCATCATCTGTGTGTGAAACGTGGTCAGATGAGCCTCTGGATCCTCCACGCCGGTAAAAACAGCTTTAACCGGAACCACGCTCGTGGGAATTGGTGTGTCGGTAATCGCCTGAACAAAAGGCATTGGGAAAACACGAGGTGGCGTCGACGGTGCCACCTCTTCAGCAGAAGAACGTCCCTGCTGCTCCTGAAGAGCTCGACGCAGCTCCTCAGCTACCTTGCTGAGCTCCTCGTTCCTGGCGCGAGAGGCGACCAGGTCCTCATGTATCCTTGTCTGCTCTACGCGCGAGGCTTCCACAGTCGCCTGCAACGGGCGCATCATTTCTGCCATCTGCGCCATGGTCATGGCGGCGTCGCCTTCAGCAGCGACGGGAGCCACGGGACTGGAACGATTGCTTCTCATCTTTCTCATTAACTTCAGCGAACCACAGGAATACAGCAAACAACACTTCAACCACGATCGAAACAGCGATCAATCGGAGAAAACTCAAGAAACTGCGCAAGAAACCAAGAACACCGCAAACCTTCGCAGAAAACCACAAAAGAACTTGAACTTCCACCAGACAGATTGCGCGCAAGCAACAAAAGACCTCACTCCACCGATTGAAAGCCAAACAAACGGTACAAAACACAAACTCACCGAACGAAACTCAAAGAAACTGCGAACGACAGTTGCACCAGCACACAACCGCGCAGAAAACCTCGAAAACTTCCACGAACTCACGCTGTGGATGGGAGCACGTTTTACACGGCCCACGGTGGGCGCCTGATGATCCTGCCTGTTGACCGGAGCGCTGGAGAATGCCTCGTCAAAGGATCGACGTGCGCACCGCTTATCACCTTCGTTCCTCCCTGGATCTACTTCAAGAACCTGCAAAGAAACGACACGGCGCCGCTGCGGCCGATCGCACTCCGACGCTCAAGTCAGTGACGGTATCACCAAATACTAAGAACTAGAACCGTGCAAACTCTCTCTCACAAACAGCTCTGTCACTCGCAAGCGTAAAGTGTATGAACTGAACGTGCGTACCTCAGAAAGTCCGTTAAGAGCTCTTATATACCTGGTGATTTTCTCTCTCCTGACAGTTACAGACTTGGACACGTGGCTCGTATCCAACTGTACACGTGCCATCATCTGGAGGCTCCCTGACTTGGCGCTGCTTCTACTCTCATTTTGGCTAAGTTACCTATGCATGGTACTGCCCAGTGCATAGCTAACTTAGGAGTGCGATCCCTACTGAAACTGGCGAGTTAGGGTCTTCATACACCTTCCCTGTGGTCTCGCCGGCCGCCTTCATAATCTGCTTCTCCTTCACCTTCGGCGATGTGCTTGTTCTGGTGATCTCCGACTGCTTGGTCGCCTGAGTCTGCATCTGGCGACTTCATCCTCAACCTGGCGATCGCCTATTCTGGTAAGCTGGAGATCGGAACACGCCAACTTAACAATCGGCGACTACACGTGCCTCCCGACTTCCTTCCCTTCTTGCCAACCTGGCGCCTTGTCAACACGCCTACACTATAGCAGGGTGCCACGTCATCATACCCGACCACCAGGGCGGTACAAAATACTATCTAGATGATCTAACTAAACTTAACATCACAAGACACTTTGAAGTAGATGATGACCTTTTTTAATTTTATAAAACGATTATGATTTAGAGTCAATACATCACATTTCTCAAATTTTACATCACTAGACATTTCTTTATCCTTAAACAAAAAAATAATTTGTTCCAAGCAATATTTGAATCTCAATATTGGTGGTGACTTCATAAACACATTTACAAAAGTATCCTTCGCAACTACCTTCAAAATCTTGACCTCTCCATACTCTACAACGTCTTTAACGAAATACAGTCTAACATTGATGTGTTCAGTTCTCTCGTGGTATACATGATGATCAACTATATGTATAAGACTTTGAATTTCGCAATGAATAGTCACATAACTCTGCATAATACCTAACTCATATAATCCCCTTCAATCATATAATTCCTTATTTAGCTTGCATCTACAAACCTTCAATAGCTTATTTGTTATGGGTAAACTCGATATTGTTTCATTCACATATCCCAACACCCACTTTAAAGCTTTTTAATTGGCAGGTATAAGATTTGTCATAAACTTGCTAACCACACTAGTAACATATACCACATCAAGTTTATAGCACATCGTCACACACATGATGCTCCTTACTCCATTAGAATATAGAATAATCTTCATAAAGTGATGACCAAAAGTGTACCCACATGTTTAGATTCATGTACCTTAAAACCTCTTATCAACCTTCTTTAAATATCTTTATTGGATAGATGCAACACTCCTACTATCTTACACCTATGTATATCCAATTCTAAGCTTACTTAATATTTTTATTTGATAATTTTTTATCTCAAGATGGTTTATATATTTTTTTAAATATTTAATAATTTTATAATAAAAAAACTAAATCAAACTACAAAATATTAATTTGATTTAATTCATATTTTATATTATATTTAAATAAAACTAAATATTAATTCCAATAACCACTTCATTCAAATTAAATTAAATCAAACTGGGTTGTAAAAATTTAGTTTTTTTTTTATAAAAATTGATGGAAGAGGGCCAAGCTTGATGGCATTTCATGAAGGTCTTCTTGAATCATGTAAGAAAAAAGTGGTGCGGAAGCTATGAAGGTGTGTGAGCAAGATCCTCCTAAGAGTGGTGTTGATCTTGAAGGTGCATGATGTGTATGAAGCTAGGGAGGTTCGGCCAACCCAAGGAGAGGTGAAGGAGATGAAGTTTAGAGCCTAGAATTCTAGGGAGAAGCAAAGCTTGGCACAAAATGGCAGCTTACTCACAATAAACTTGGAAAATACAAGAGATAGCCTTCCTATTTATAGGCTATTTGGACGTAGAAGCTAAGCTAATAGCTAATGAAATGGAAACCAAATGAAATGCAAATCATAAGCCATGTGCCATGGCCGGTCACACATAGAAAGCTTCTAGAAAGTTTCACTCCAATATGCTTTCTACACTACTCTAATTACTAAGTACCCCTATTGGGCCTTTATGCAACATATACAAAGCTTTCTCTCTTCCATCCGTGGCTTCATTCACTTGGGCTTGAACTTGCTTAGCCATTGACCTTGTGAGAGGACCTAGACGGTCTAGTTCCACATCTAGAGGCTCCATGGGTAGCCTCCCTTCTTCACGTCCTAGACGCTCCTTCCTTGTAGTTAGACGCTCTTCTTGGTCTAGACGCTCTTCATGGTTTGGGCTTTGGCTCCCATGGCTAGATGTGCTTGGCCCTCTTCCATCATCCCCTCTCCCTTGGAAAGGATTTGTCCTCAAATCCAGCTCGTCATCGTCATTGGTACCTACAAATGGAGAAAGATCAATTACATTAAACGTGTCATGTACTCCATATTCAAGAGGTAGGTCCAATTTATATGCATTGTTGTTGACTCGCTTGAGGACTTGAAAGGGTCCATCACCTCGGGGACTTAGTTTGGACTTCCTTTGAGTTGGAAATCTATCTTTGCGAAGGTGAAGCCAAACTAAGTCTCCTTCCTCAAAAATTATTTCTCTCTTCCCCTTATTGTTGTATTTTGTGTACTTCTCATTTTGTTGTTGTATTTGGAGTTTAATCTTCTCATGCATTTTCTTTACAAAATCAGCTTTGATTACGCCTTCCTTATGCACAAAATCTTGTGGATTAGGAAGGGGTATCAAATCCATGGGTGTGAGGATTAAAGCCATATACTACTTCAAAAGGAGAAGCATTAGTAGTCTTGTGAACTACTCTATTGTAAGCAAATTCAATGTGGGGCAGGTACTCATCCCAAGATTTGTGGCTGCCCTTCATGATAGCCCTAAGCATAGTTCCAAGAGATCTATTGACTACTTCGGTTTGCCCATCCGTTTGAGGATGACAAGAAGTTGAAAATTGTAGTCTTGTTCCAAGTTTACCCCAAAGAGTTTTCCAAAAGTGGCTGATAAACTTGGGATCTCTATCGGACACTATACTTCTAGGGAGACCATGGAGTCTCACCACTTCTCTAAAGAAGAGTTTAGAAATATTTTGAGCATCATCTACTTTGTGGCATGGAATAAAATGGGACATTTTGCTAAAACGGTCCACTACCACAAAGATAGAGTCATGGCCTCTTGCAGTCCTAGGAAGTCCTAAAATGAAATCCATGCTAATGTCTTCCCAAGGAGCATTTGCAATTGGCAAAGGGGTGTAGAGTCCATGCGGCATTGTTCTAGACTTTGCTTTTAAACATGAGATGCATCTAGCACAATGTCGTTGGACATCTTTCCTCATGTGTGGCCAACAAAATTTTGCTTTTAAAAGATCTAGAGTCTTAGCAACTCCAAAATGGCCCATGAGACCCCCTTCATGTGATTCTTTGACAAGGAGTTTTCTATGTGTTCCTTGGGGAATGCAAAGTTTTCCCTCTTTAAAAAGATATCCCTCGGACACATAGTAACCTCCTTGCGCTCTATGTAGACATTGGGCATAGATGGATGAGAGTTCTTGATCTTCTTGGTAAAGCTCTCTTATGTGGTCAAATCCAAGAATTTGGGCACCCAATTTTGAAAAGAGTGTATGCCGTCTTGAAAGAGCATCGGCCACTATATTGGTGCTTCCTTTCTTGTATTTGATTACATAAGGAAATTGTTCAAGAAATTCCATCCATTTAGCATGTCTCTTGTTGAGCTTGTGTTGGCCCTTTAAATATTTTAAAGACTCGTGATCACTATGGATGACAAATTCTTTGGACACAAGATAGTGTTCCCAAGTCTTTAGGGCTCGCATAAGAGCATAGAGCTCTTTATCATAAGTGGGGTAGTTGAGGGTGGCACCATGGAGTTTTTCACTAAAATATGCAATGGGGTGTCCACCTTGCAACAAAACCGCACCTATGCCTACCCCCGATGCATCACACTCTATCTCAAAAGTTTTGGAAAAATTTGGGAGAGATAGAATGGGTGCATTGGTGAGTTGAGCTTTGAGCCTTTGAAAGGCTTGCTCATGCTTTTCATTCCAACAAAATGCAACATCTTTTTTAACAAGTTCATTCAAAGGAGAAGCTAGACTAGAAAAATTAGGCACAAACCTGTTGGGTCTATTAGTGTCTAAGTTCAAGAGGGGAGGGGTGAATTGAGCTTATAAAATTTTCGCAAGAACACACAATTTTTCAGTATTCCAGAGGCAAAAAGAACAGATTGTTTTTACATGAAACAGATTGATTCTTCAGAGCAGTCTTGGCACAATTTGAATTTTGTTCAATGTAAAATTGTGTTCAACAAGAAATATAATAGAACCAGATCAGCTTAATATTGTGAGGATGAAGGATATAGCTATGCTTAGAAATCAATAAAAAGATACACAACACAAGGTTTCAAGAAGTATGATCCTTTCTCAGGTTTTAATGAATGATCAGTTTGTTTACAATTCACTTAAACCATAATATGCAGCAACCTTGTTTATGATCAGAAAACTTTAACAAATCAGGAAGAACAGTTTTCACTTAACCCAGAATTAACAGATTCAATTTAAAAAGAACAGATTTAGTTCTTGACAGAATTAAGCAAAACCAGAAAAGAGTGCAGGGATGAGAATACAAGATACACACGTTTTTATACTGGTTCACTCATACAGAGCTACATCCAGTCTCACCTTACCCCAAGGTGGAATTCACTAAAACAGTGCCAATCACTTACAAAACCAGCAGTTCTTGAACACTACAAGAACAACACACACAATGCTGAAAAACCCTATTTCAGCACACCTTGCACTCCAAGAAACCCTATCAAGGAGTGACTAACACTTACACATTTACAAAATAGAATAAAGGAAAGATTACACCTGAAAAGAAGATGCAAGAACTCAAAACCAGTAGTTCAATTTGCTGCAGAACTGCACCAGCACCTTCACCAAGATTCAAGGTTTCCTAGAACAAGCACAATCGAAAATCTCTTTGGAAAACCTTTCAAAAACTCTTTCAATCCTTCTTCTCATATGGAAGTTGTTTGATCTCTGTCAAAAGCGTAATTCCTCAGCACTTATTCATGTGAGAGAGACTTTTCTTTATATAGAAAACAGTTTCTAACTTCTTTTCAAAAACAGTTGAAAAGCAGTTAAGAAAACAACAGATTCAGTTTTGAACTTAACAGATTTATTTTGTGAAAACTGCCAACTCAGCTTAACAGAAATAACTGTCTGAGTGGTACCTTTGGTGCCCTAACTAACTTGTGAAAAACCTTTCAGCAGACCAAAGAATAAACCTGTTCTTTCACAGTAAAACAGATTAAAGTATAACACACAAGCCAGCTCATCTTAACTGAAATAACGAACTGAGCTTTCCCTGGGTGCCTTAACAGAAATTTAGAAAAGCCTTTTAACAGAGAGGAAATAAACAGATTCTTTCTCCATAAAACAGATTTATTTGTGTACTGTT